>NC_058161.1:24796068-25015781 GCF_020080835.1 Cotesia glomerata | reverse complement strand
TAAAACGTGCTGGAACATATTACCCCGTACAGACGTGAACTTGGTTGGCTGTCTATTAAAAGTCGTCGCATTTACTTTGCAGCATGTTATTTTTATAAGCTTTTAGTGACTGGTGAACCAAATTATTTACGAGAACTGTTCATTGATAATGATGATGTAAGGCGCTCAGAAAGATTGGCGGCTAAGAATAATAATTTAAATTTTAAATTGCCTAATTATACAACAACACAATATGAAAACTCTTTTGTAATTACTGTTATACGATTATGGGAGGAGCTACCATCTGATATTACTGATTCCTCAAACTTAGATATTTTCAAAAATAAAATCTATGACTATTTATTTAAACTAGATATTTAATATTGTTCAGAACTCTCATGTAAACTGTTATTTAGTAAATTGGTTAAATCATGTATTATAAATCATGTATTTTATTACTTGATGAATGTTAAATCGTGTATTATAATTCTAATATTTATTTATATATTCTGTGTCTGATTTTTTACTTAATCTGTGTATTATTTTTCATCATCTTTTTAGTTAATATTGTATTTTATGTAGTTTTAACATATATATGTATAAATTTGCCATTCGGCCAATTAGGCCTTGGTATAAAATGAATAAATCTAAATCTAAATCTAAATAACTTAAATGATTTCAAATTTCATTATCTTTAAAGCATGCCCATAACTGATAAAAAAAAATTATTTTTGTTCTCCAGTTCCTTTTTTGATATATTTTTCTCGCAGAGCGCAGCACATTTTTCGAATTTTTTTATTAAATTGAGGTGAAGTCATTTTTTATCTGGATCACAATTTTGAAAGACGTAGTCTATAAATAAAATAAAAAAGACTCATTTTAACACACCTACACTGATAAAAAGTTAACTTGATTTAAGAAAAAAAATCTTGAACCAAGAATACCATTTAAGAAATAATGTGTTTTTTGAGCCAAGAGAAAAAATTCTTGGATTAAGTTGACTCGATTTCTCAGATGAAAAGTAATTTCTTATTGCTAGAATTTTTTCTCTTGAATTAAAGAAACCCATTTTTTTTCAAAATAGTGTTCTTGGTTCAAGATTTTTAACTTCCCGCTAAAAATCTCAGATTTTCAAAAATCGGGAAGTTATTGTTTTTACCCCGTTTGGCAAAAATCGAGTTTTCATCAGATCTCGACGTTTGAAGGTCACAGGAAGCTTCCCTGACTACCCCCGCGATGTTGTCACTATGTCTGTATGTATGTATGTATGTGTGTGTGTGTGTGTGTTTTGTGGGGGAATCCTTTTTACGGATTCTAGGCATAGCTGTTTGGCCTGGATATGTGGCGACTCGACGCAGCGTCATACTAACTCGACACTAACGCCCCTACCCACTAAACCCTAAACCCCTTTCTCTTCTATCCTCTGATCCCCATGGTACCGCCGTAAGGCATTTCTTCGCGGGGGAGGAATTAGCTGCCGCTCTTCCTTCTGGTTGCTAAGGTGGTTTTTATTTCTATCTCCCTTCTAGTTTCTGTTTTCTGCTCTTTTTCTCTCGATGGACCGCAACTCTGTAAGCACTTCAGTGGCAAAGGTGCTCGTGGCGTTCCAGACAGCTTCTGATGACAGCATTTCTTCTACTATTGTCTCCGGTTGAATTCTCTTTTTAGAATCTTCTCTAATTCATCGCGCTGTTGGTTAAAACGAGGACATGCAAAGATCACGTGCTCCACGTCTTCAGCGACACCTGGGCAGGATGGGCACTCCGGAGAATCGTCGTGCTTAAAGCGGTGAAGATAGGCTCGGAAGCAGCCGTGTCCTGACAACATCTGCGTAAGGTAGTAGTTAACCTCTCCATGACTCCGGTTCAGCCAGTCGTCGATCCTCGGTATAAGACGATACGTCCATCTTCCTTTTTCTGCAGCGTCCCACTGGAGCTGCCATCGGTCGAAGCTGTTTTGCCGTTCTTCAGTTCTGAGCTCTTCAGCGCTTAGTGTAGTTGACCTTTTACGATGATAAAGGTTCCGTCTTTCCTCAGCGAGGACTCTAAGAGGCAGAGTTCCGGAAATAACGCACACTGCTTCCTCGGATATTGTGCGGAAGGCGCTGGCGACTCTTAAGGCACACCGTCGGTATACTGGTCCAGCCTTCCTCCATGATTCTTGCATCTCGAGAGCGTTGGTCCAAATAGATATACCATATGTAAGCACCGATGTGACTACAGATGATAACAGTACCCTTCTGCTCTGCTTTGGCCCTCCGATGTTCGGCATCAGTCGTGCTAGACTTGTTCCCACTGCTGACGCCTTGGCACTGACGTGTTCTACCTGCTGCTTAAAGTTGAGTCGGGCATCAAGCATCACTCCTAAATATCGAATATAAGGTTGTGATGTGATTTCTTGTTCGGCGACTTTCAGCATAATTGTCTCTACCACTTTCCTGCTGGTAATAAGCACTGCCTCAGTTTTGTGTTGCGCCAGTTGCAGGTTCACTGCGTCCATCCACCGGTTAACGCGCTCGAAAGTGAGATCGAACACATGGTTTATCTCGTCAAGATGTTTGGCAACGATCACTACGGCTACGTCGTCTGCATATGCTACGAGTTTGACGTTTCTTGGCAGAGTTAGTCTTAATAGGCCGTCATACATAATATTCCACAGGAGCGGGCCTAGAACTGAACCTTGTGGTACACCTCCAGAAATAGCATACTCCCTTGGACCGTTCTTCGTGTCATACTTCAGGACCCTGTTTTCAAAGTAGCTTGCTACGATCTTAAGAAGGTATTCTGGTACATTCTTCTCTTGGAGGGCCTGCATGATGCATTCCCAATTGGCGGAGTTGAAGGCATTTCTGATGTCTAGGGTCGCCACCAGGCAATACTTCTTCGTTCCACCCTTCCATCTGATGTGTGTGTGTGTGTGTGTGTGTGTGTGTGTGTGACTATGTGACTCGCTTATAACTTTTGAACGGTTGAACCGATTTCATCGCGGTTGGTGCCATTCGAAAGGGCTACGCTGAACTTAGATTTCCTGAGAATTTGAACCGATTCGGACCGATAGATTTTAAGAAATCTTGAAAAATCTTAAAAAAAATAAGAAAAAAATCATTTTTGAAAGTAGTTTTTTTGGAATATCTTTTAAACGGCTCTATCGATCAACTTCAAAAACTAATCCGCCCTTAAGCTTGAAAAACCACGCCGATCGGCGTCAACCCGATCAAAATCGGTTGATTCGTTCGAGAGATAGCGTGAACGAAAGAAAACCGAAAAAAACCGAAAAAAGTGTTTTTTTCACATAACTTCGTCATTTCTTCTCGGATCATTTTTGATGATATAGAATAATTTCAGAAGTTAAAAAACCGCGTCGATTGCCGCCGAAAACGTGGAAATCGGTTGATTAGTTCGAGAGATATCCTCGACGAAATATTTGGAAATAAGGATTTTTTCAACATAACTTCGACATTTTTTGGAATAACTTTCAAACAGCTCTACCGATTGATTCCAAAAACTAATCAGCTCTTAACATCATAAAACCACGTCGATTGCGACCAAGCTGGTCAAAATCGGTTGATTCGTTCGAGAGATATCGTGAACGAAAGAAAACCGAAAAAAGTGTTTTTTCAGAGTTACTCCGAAATTTCTAGTTTGACCAATTGAAACTTAAAAATTATTTATAAGGCTTAAAAAACTACGTAGAATGCCGCCAACCGCGTAAAAATCGGTTCATTCATTCAAAAGTTATTGCGGTATGAACATTCAAAAAATAGTGTTCCATGAAACTTCTATCAGACTTTTGAGCTCAAAGAGCTCAAAAGCATAGAAAAGTTATCTTTTTGAGCTCGGAGAGCTTAAAACAACACACAGATTGTACTTTTGAGCTCGAAGAGCTCAAAAAAGCGGCCAGGTATTAACGGAATTAGCGGGAAGTTGCAGGGATGGCCTTTAGGGTCAACCGTTTTCCTAATTTTTTTTCTTGAATTAAGTTAATTTTTTTATCAGTGTAAATAAAAATCCTGTAGACCATCCCTGCACGGGAACAGTTTTTATCTTCAATTTTTCATTCTCAGCTTAAGGTGACATTGTTATTTAACTCAGGAAAAAAATTAGTAAATAGTTAATCCAACAGGCCATCCCTACAACTCCCCGTTAAATTCAAATGTTCAGTGCTCCAAATTTCACCTGTTAAACGCTTTTGATTTCTTCAAGCTTAAAAGTCTAGCTTGTATTCAGTAAAACATTTGTATGAAAATATTGGAGCTGCAATATTTCTCGAACAAATCAACTGATTTTGATGCCATTTTTTATAGATAGCCAAATATTTCCAAGATTTTTTATTCAGTACCTATAGTTTTGGGCTAGCACATAATAATCGTTACCTTTAACTCCATTGAGAACACGAGGAGGGATTTTTTGCCTACCATTCCCACCCGATACTGTCATGTTCATTAATCTCTTTTCGCCTATGAATTTTTTCATTAATGTTCTCGCTATCTCACTAGGCTGAGAATGATGGAGAATGGTAATTTGATCTAAATATCCAGCATTGATCCACAATTTAGTTCTGGGCAAGAGTTCAACCTAAATTGTCAATGTAAGCGATATTTTAGACTTATAGAAAAATAATATCCTACATACGCTGTCACACAAATTGAGGGATATTAAAAAAATTCAAAATTTTTGGGTGATTTTCGCTGTAACTCCGAGGAAAATGATCGTACAGCAAAAAAAAAAAAACAAATTGTAGCTCCGAGTGTCTAGTTTTTAGGTGAGATTATGAAAATTTTTTATCATGTTTGGGTCTGGAGTAATCTAAAGTAATCTTAAAGGAACTACCAATAAAAAAATTTTCCAAATTTTTTCTCATCTAAAAAAAGGTCTACGGGCTTCAAAAAAATTTTTTTCATTGCTTCCTCCAAAATTTCTTTTATAAAATTTAATACCCTTTAATTTGACGTAATCAAAAAGCCTGTACGATGATTTGTGGCGGAGCTGTCGTCAATCAAAGGAAAAAAGTTTTTTTTGACTTTGATAATCAATATCTCTGGAAATAATGATCGTATAGAAAATCAAAGGAGAGTTTTTTTGAAAACTACATAATATCCTATATTAGATAGCTTGAATTGCTTTTAACGAAAACATTTTTTTTGAATTGAAAACTTTCACTGAAAAAAATAAAAATTCGCATAATTAAGGATATTAGAATAACTTGGTATAACTTTGGTTAAAATGAATGAACGAAGAATATCGTCAGTAATTTTTCAACCTTAAAGTGTCCCCAAAAATCCCTGAGAAATTCAAAGCGCTGCAATTTTTTTTCATTGTGCCCCGAAACTTCAAATTCTTTGTTTTTGCAAAAATCACCATTATGAGCAATTTTTCGATTTTTATTCATTTTTTCAGTGAAAAAATTTTTTTTTTCTCAAAAATCTTTATTTTTTCGATCAAAGAGATTAACTTTTTAAGAAATTTGAAAAAAAAAAAAAATAAATAAAAAAATTCATTTTTTTTTTTAAATTTTCTCGTTTTTTTTTCAAAATTTTTACGATTGTTTTCGGCTACTGTCTTACCGAAGGTATTAGCGTTACCCAAAGCGTACCACGTAGAGGTTGCTTGGTCCCATTTACGCTTCTTACACACACTGGAGTGCAGAAACGCACACGCACACACCCACGCACACACACAAGTTTTAAAAAGCAATTCAAGTTATCTCACAGAGAATATTGTGTAGTTTTTAAAACCCTACCGTGTAAAAAAAAAAGTTCCGGAAACATTCCTCAGAAAAGTTCCGATTATGAGACGATCCGGAACTTTTGCGGAACTTCTCCGGAACTCTTTAGAAACAGGTGAAAAATTTCACTTATAAACTTTTGAGTAACTAAAAATTTGAAATTATTAAAATTTTTGAGAAACTTTTCCGAAACTTTTTCGGAACTCTTTGGAAACAACATTAAAAAAGTTTACTTTCAAATTTTTAAGTAACGAAAAATTTGAAATTCTTAAAATTTATTAGGAACTTCTTCGGAACTTTTAAGGAATTTTTGCGGAACTTTTTCGGAACTCTTTAAAAACAACGTTAAAAATGTTTACTTACAAACTTTTGAGGAACCAAAAATTTATAATTCTTGAAATTTTTAAGGAACCTCCGGAACTTTTGCGGAACTCTTTAGAAACCGTATTAAACAAATTTACTTTCAAACTTTTAAGTAATCAAAAATTTGAAATTCTTAAAATTTTTTAGGTACTTCTCCGGAACTTTTGCGGAACTTTATTAGAATTCTTTAAAAACAACATTTAAAAAGCTTACTTACAAATTTTTGAGAAACCAAAAATTTGAAATTCGTAAAATTTTTGAGAATAGTTTCTCAATAGTTTGTAAGTAAATTTTTTTTTCTGCCCTCCGGCCGGAAAGTGGCAACTTTCTGGTCGCTGCGCTAAACAAAGTTGCCACATTCCAGCTACGTCGAGCAGAAAAATAGTATACAAACCTTGGCCAGTAAAAAGTAAAGCCTCAGACCACATGTTTGTCAACCTCGGCTTCGCCTCGGCCTACAATTACATGTAGTCTGAGACTGTTCAATTCTTAGCTAATTTCACAATTAATCAATTATTTCATTTTTTATAATATTTACTAATTTTTTTTTGAAATTATTCAGCATGTGAAAAATAAACGTAAAATCTTTAAATATTTTACTCTCGGCTGTAAGTTTTTGGATACATGCATGCGGGTCGCTAGACTCAAGTACCTACTTTTATGACTCTGTCCGTTGAGGTCATATAAATGCAGTCTCTTGTTCTCTTCGTAACCCGAGCGCTCATCTGGTTCGATTTAAAATATTTTCCGTTTTAACTTTCCCTTTTTTATATGTGTAATATTTTTGTCAACGTATTTTTCTTAACAATATTTCTCGGAAATGTACTCCCAATAATAAAATGAAGAGAGTCTCCGTACTCTGTTGTGCTTAAAATACTACCAAAAGAGTCAGTCCAAAAGGATCTCTCCGAGCGACAACTACGTCAATTTCAGTCAAGTTCCAAGTTTAAATCGATTCCTCTTTCTTAGCATTTCGTTTTTCAACTAAGTACCAATTTTTACGATCTACATTAACATCATTTAATCGCTGAGTTTCACTTAAAGTGAATTGTGAGGTGAAATATCAGTGTCTTTTCATCAATCTGTGATTGAAGTTCACCACGACGTTGATTCACCACCATCATCAGAACTCTACAATCACGAGCTTAAATCGCTACACTAATACATTCAACAGACATTTAAGAGCTCAAGCAGCACATGGTATTGTATTTTAGTAAACCTAAAATACCAAAAAGGTACGAATCAAATTTATACTTGCATACATATTTCAATACAACATTTCCCTCAGCGTCGGGAGGATGTCGGTTCGGCCGTCAGCCCTAAACCGCCCACCGGTGCTGAGCTGAGTTACTAATTCCAATTCATATTCAATTACAATACGCTCATTATGATACTGCGCATATTTTACATTCCTTGCATAATACAATACGAATACTGAGTTTGAGTCGAGTTGAGACTTCACGAGCAAGTTCTCAAACTATTCATGTGCAGTGTTATTTTGAGCTCTTCTTGAGTTGCATTCCATTACATACATAAGATTCACACAATTATTGAGATTAAAATATTACATAATCTACACAAAGCAATCATTCAAACCGAATTCTTTTCACTTCTTTACTCCACATAAATTTCATCCAATCAATGCACACCTTTGAAATCAGAATCTCAAATTCAAATCATCACTCGATCATACAGTCCACTATCTCTCCACAATCTATCCACTGTCAATCTCTCGCTATCTTCATTCAAACTCACAACAAGCTACATTGTTCACTTTGATTTACAGATCATATTTGAGACGAGCGAACGAGCGAACGAGCGAACGAGCGAACGAGCGAACGAGCGAACTAGCGAACGAGTAAACAATTACTCGAAACCGAGTCCACGAGTTCCTCCCGAAGCCAGCTTCGCACGGTTGGAAGTCAACCTCCCTCCAGCGGTCATCCTCAGACGACCATCAAAAACAACTCCACGCCAGTTTAACTTCCTTATAATCTTGCTGGGACCAGATTCATTAATATCAAATACATAATATTGTTGTTATTAAAATTGTATTAAAAACCATACACTTCGAAATACAAAATCAAACATTTTGGTCCCTCGAGCCGGATAATTGAGAAGTTCTACAGACAGATAAAGGTCCATCCGGACGACTGGAAGTTCCAACGAATACTATGGTATTCTGGCAGTCAACTGATCACTTACGAGCTGACTACAAACACTTACGGGCTAGCAAGCGCCGCCTTCCTGGCCTTACGCGCATTTCAACAGCTTATCATTGACGAGGGTGATAAGTACCCTTTGGCACTTCAAGCCCTCTCACGAGGACGTTACGTCGATGACATCGTCGGCGGTGCTGATACCATTGAAGAAGCCCAAGCTCAAATCAAGCAAATCATCGATCTTTGCATGGCGGGCGGTTTTCCTATTCAAAAATGGATCAGTAATCAAAAGGATATACTTGCCCATGTGCCTCCAGAGAAGCATCTTGAAGCGCTTTCTAAATCAATGGACGAAAACTCCATCGTTCATGCTCTCGGTCTTGCTTGGCATCCCAGAGCTGATACCTTTAACTTCACGATTAAGTTTGCCACTGACCCACTTGTGACCAAGCGGAAGATCCTATCCGCCATCGCACAGATCTTCGATCCGCTTGGATTCCTGACGCCGGTGGTCATTGTGGCTAAAGTCTTCATTCAAGAATTATGGACGGTGAAATTGGGATGGGACGATGAGTTATCCCAGGACGCCTCCCGCATTTGGAGCGAGTATCTAGACCAACTTCAAGAGCTTCAGCAACTTTCCATTCCTTGATGGATTCAGCTAACTTCAACCTCATCATTTGAGATCCATGGATTCTGCGATGCATCACAGAAGGCCATAGCAGCAGTAGCTTACGTGCGAGTTTTAATCAACGAGACTCCCATCGTTACTTTAATATGCGCTAAAACCAAAGTCGCACCACTCGAGCGCCTCACCATACCTCGATTGGAATTAGCTGCTGCTGTGCTGCTCTCGCGTTTACTCAAGCATGTCATCGCCTCGATGAGTTGGGACAACCATTCCATCTACTGTTGGACAGATTCCTCCATCACCTACACTTGGGTTAACAATCATCCCTCGCGTTGGAAGGAATTTGTGCACAATCGAGTGAATTTCATCCAAGAAGCTCTACCATCGGCTCAATGGAGGTTTGTCCCTGGCAGATTAAATCCAGCAGACTGTGCCACTCGTGGATTAACACCGTCCGAGCTTATTAATCACTCCCTTTGGTGGAATGGCCCTTCCTGGTTGGCTCAACCCGCTGAATCTTGGCCAAATGAAGTTCAAGCTGACTTCGCGCCTGAGAACCTGGAAGAACGATTGGCAAATATCAACGTCATCGCCCTCATCCCTGAGCCAGTACTTCACCATCTCTTCAACCGAGCTTGCACTCTCACCCGACTCATTCGAGCCACAGTAATCTTTGATCGAGCGGTTGCACGATTCAAGAAACAATCGTCTTCCTCATTGCTGACCAATCCCATCTCGCTTGGAGACCTCGAAGAAGCTCGCATTTATTGGATAAAACACATTCAAAGCGCCGTCTTCGCTCAAGAAATTGAAATGCTGAAGAAAGGAGAACAGTTGAGCAAAAATCATCCGCTCATCAGACTGACCCCCTGGCTCGATCCTGCTGGCATAATGCGTGTTGGTGGAAGACTTCAAAACTCCAGCCTCAACACTGATGCACGACATCCGATCATCTTGCCCCGACGCCATCATCTCTCTGATCTAGTCATCCTTGACGCTCATCTTAAAACTCTGCATGGTAGCACTCAGCTTACCCTGGCATATGTCAGAAATAGTTATTGGATATTAGGAGGTCGAGCGCCTATACGATCACACATCCTCCGGTGTGTACGTTGTGCACGTTTTCGTCAAGAACGTGCCCAACAATTAATGGCACCTCTGCCCGCACCTAGAGTTAGACGTTCTCGGGCATTTGAACACACTGGCGTCGATTACGCTGGCCCATTCAACATCAAGACCTGGCGAGGCAAGAATGCCAAGACTTATAAAGGTTATCTAGCTCTATTCGTCTGCTTCTCCACATCCGCCGTCCACCTAGAGCTAGTCAGTGACTACACCACTGACGCCTTTATTGCCGCTTACAAACGATTCACCGCACGTCGAGGAATATGCTCGGTGCTCTACAGTGACTGTGGAACTAATTTTAAGGGTGCTGACAAAGAGATCAGACAGCTCTTCACCGCCGCCACCAAGGAATCCATGGAAATCGCCAACCTCCTCGGTGGCCTTCGTACTCAGTGGAAGTTCAATCCACCTTCCGCACCTCATTTTGGAGGCAAATGGGAAGCAGGTGTGAAATCTGTCAAACATCATCTTCGACGTGTAATTGGCGATCGGCTTCTGACATTTGAAGAGATGTCCACGTTGCTTACACAAATTGAAGCTATCCTCAACTCCCGACCCCTCTGCGCCCTGACCGAGGACCCGGAGGACCTGGAAGTTCTTACCCCAGGCCACTTCCTAATCGGAGAAGCCCTCAACGTGATGCCTGAGCCCTCACTTGAGCTACTCAATCCAGGAAGACTCTCCCGATGGCAATTAATCCGACAAAATCTCGACAGTTTCTGGGCACGTTGGTCAGCCTCCTGTTTGCATCGTTATCAGGCCATCTTCAAGTGGAATCAACGCTCTCCCAACCTAAAAGAAGGCGATATGGTGCTAGTGGTAGATGAACGATATCCACCCGCCAAGTGGCCTCTGGGCCGCATTACCAAAACTCATCCTGGTAATGATGGACTCATCAGGACCGTCACGATTCGCACGCAGACCTCGATTCTCGACAGACTGATTGCCAAGGTCTGTCCTCTACCCATCAACGAGGAAGTAATTTAAATATTCGTTAGCCCTACTAACGAATGGCGGGCGGAAAATGTTCAATTCTTAGCTAATTTCACAATTAATCAATTATTTCATTTTTTATATTTACTAATTTTTTTTGAAATTATTCAGTATGTGAAAAATAAACGTAAAATCTTTAAATATTTTACTCTCGGCTGTAAGTTTTTGGATACATGCATGCGGGTCGCTAGACTCAAGTACCTACTTTTATGACTCTGTCCGTTGAGGTCATATAAATGCAGTCTCTTGTTCTCTTCGTAACCCGAGCGCTCATCTGGTTCGATTAAAAATATTTTCCGTTTTAACTTTCCCTTTTTTATATGTGTAATATTTTTGTCAACGTATTTTTCTTAACAATATTTCTCGGAAATGTACTCCCAATAATAAAATGAAAAGAGTCTCCGTACTCTGTTGTGCTTAAAATACTACCAAAAAAGTCAGTCCAAAAGGATCTCTCCGAGCGACAACTACGTCAATTTCAGTCAAGTTCCAAGTTTAAATCGATTCCTCTTTCTTAGCATTTCGTTTTTCAACTAAGTACCAATTTTTACGATCTACATTAACATCATTTAATCGCTGAGTTTCACTTAAAGTGAATTGTGAGGTGAAATATCAGTGTCTTTCCATCAATCTGTGATTGAAATTCACCACGACGTTGATTCACCACCATCATCAGAACTCTACAACCACGAGCTTAAACCGCTACACTAATACATTCATCAGACATTTAAGAGCTCAAGCAGCACATGGTATTGTATTTTAGTAAACCTAAAATACCAAAAAGGTACGAATCAAATTTATACTTGCATACATATTTCAATACAACATTTCCCTCAGCGTCGGGAGGATGTCGGTTCGGCCGTCAGCCCTAAACCGCCCACCGGTGCTGAGCTGAGTTACTAATTCCAATTCATATTCAATTACAATACGCTCATTATGATACTGCGCATATTTCACATTTCTTGCATAATACAATACGAATACTGAGTTTGAGTCGAGTTGAGACTTCACGAGCAAGTTCTCAAACTATTCATGTGCAGTGTTATTTTGAGCCCTTTCTGAGTTCTGACACAATACGCTCATTATGATGCTGCGCATATTTCACATTCCTTGCATAATACAATACGAATACTGAGTTTGAGTCGAGTTGAGACTTCACGAGCAAGTTCTCAAACTATTCATGTGCAGTGTTATTTTGAGCTCTTCTTGAGTTGCATTCCATTACATACATAAAATTCACACAATTATTGAAATTAAAATATTACATAATCTACACAAAGCAATCATTCAAACCGAATTCTTTTCACTTCTTTACTCCACATAAATTTCATCCAATCAATGCACACCTTTGAAATCAGAATCTCAAATTCAAATCATCACTCGATCATACAGTCCACTATCTCTCCACAATCTATCCACTGTCAATCTCTCGCTATCTTCATTCAAACTCACAACAAGCTACATTGTTCACTTTGATTTACAGATCATATTTGAGACGAGCGAACGAGCGAACGAGCGAACGAGCGAACGAGCGAACGAGTAAACAATTACTCAAAACCGAGTCCACGAGTTCCTCCCAAACTCCTTTTCACCTCCCGAAGCCAGCTTCGCACGGTTGGAAGTCAACTTCCCTCCAGCGGTCATCCTCAGATGACCATCAAAAACAACTCCACGCCAGTTTAACTTCCTTATAATCTTGCTGGGACCAGATTCATTAATATCAAATACATAATATTGTTGTTATTAAAATTGTATTAAAAACCATACACTTCGAAATACAAAATCAAACAGAGACTTTTCTTATTTTACTGGCCTAGGTATGTAATATACTATTAATACTGTTCCAAAGAGTTTCGAAAAAGTTCCGCAAAAGTCCCGGAGAATTTCCTAAAATATTTTACTGAACAAGAACGTCGGCTTACCAAGCAATTGAGCGTCGTCCTCATCGTAGCAGCTCGGAAAAGCATCATGCGGTCGACTCGATAAATAAATTATTTAAAAAAAAAAAATACTTCAATACAATTTATCAATTAATTTCAAGTGAACAAAATTGCGACAATACTTCAAAATTAACTTTAGGTTGCGGAGCGCGCAAAAGCGCGTCTGAATCCGTCAACAGTCCAGCCTCGAATCCTCTTCTTTATAGAGAAGTACCCGCTTCTTCCTTCGTTGAAGTTAGTGGCGCTAGTCTTCATTTCCATTGGAATTGATCCCCGTCGATAGTTGATCTAGGTCCGTATAACAGTCAACGGGCAACCACGACAGTCTTTAGTCACCTCTGCTCCTGCAGTACTGACTAACCAACTGTCATCGATGGTGATCGTCGTATTGGAACGTGCGAAAATGCAGCGTCGATTGTCCTCAGACCTCTCGGGTGCTTACGCCGCTCGGTGCCTCGCTCGCTTCGGTACTCGCTTATTATCGTCGTAGCTCTATCCTTGTCGCTTCAATACATAGCCTCGTACTCGCTCTGACTCCCTCTGTCTTCGTTACTCGCCCAGCGTTACGTATTTATACAAAATAATTCATAAAAATTAGTAAAATTTTCATTCATTCACTCATAACATTCACGACGTTGGATTCGAGCCTGGAAGGCTATAATACCCCAAGCATTGGGCGTCGAATAAAAATCTACCACGTTACAGATCATGAGGGCAAAGTAGTTCTGGTTAGCCGTTAGTAGGCTATAGTTTTAAGTTGATTATAGTGTGAGTGTGAGTGTGCACAAATTGTTAAATAATTTCGTTATTAATAAAATTTTGGTATCGTTGTTAATTAAAAATTTATTTATTTCAGATCACCTTCCTCCACTCTTTCTCCCGTAGATAAGCTCAGCTCTGGTTTCGGTTCCAGGAACCGTGATTAAAAATCCTGGTGGCACCCTTTTATTTATTAATTTAGATTCGTTTTATTTAGTTTTATTATTTCAATTAATTTAATTGAAGGAGCCAATTGAGCGGCATGAAAACCCGTTACAGTTTATTGATTTTCTTATTTGATACATATCGATATATAGAGATATATGTCGACATTCTTAGGCTTGAACAATAGTAAGTAAGTAAAGTTTCCCGTTCGAACAATCAGGAATCATAGCTATTTATTTGCAAGTTTTGACTAACGGCGAACTTCAAAGACTTTCATCTATTTTAAAACATCCACGTCTGACCAATAGCACAAAAATTATAAACAATTGAAATTTCAGCCTAGTTTTATAAAGAAATGATTTAATTCTCGGGAAAATTTTCGGATCGCCTTGAAATTTTAATAGCTCACTCCTTAAATAGGATGATTTATATATAATCATATAAAATTATATATAATTCTTTTCACAAAGGGATAATTACAATAAAAAATAAAGGTTAACCATAAATAACAGATAAAATCAAAAATCAAAAATTAAAACTACTACTTCTATGAAGCTCCATAAAATATTGAAGAATTTTATGGAATTTCAATAAAAACCTAGCTTATCTTGTGTTTCAATTCAAATAAAATAAATGATGTCCTGTAGCTGTATCGTGTAATGCGGACCAGTGGCAGCGCGCAGGACTGGGAACTAGAAGAACCCGAGTTCAAATCCCGTCGACACTCAGAATTTTTCATCAGATATTTGATCGCAAATATTCTGTGAGGCCCAATTCCTACTTATTTTTAATTTAAAAATTAAAAAAAATTTTTTTTATAATTAAAAAAAAATTAAAATTTTTTTTTTATATAATTTTATATAATCATATATGGCCAAAACTCATACATAATTATATATAATGATTTATATATAATTATATAAAATTAAAATTATATTATAAAATATTTATTATTAAATTATATTATTTATTCATTCTTCAAGAATTTGGATCGAGAGTATTCGGCTTAGAATAATAATAATAACTTCTATCTTTATCAATAAACACCGATCTTCGAGTCAAATATATATATATATATATATTTATATATATATATTCGGGACCATTAGTGTTAAGTGGGGGTAAGTCTGAGGTTTCTTGGCTGATCGCGTAGCTGCGGTGAGTTAGAAGTAGTACAGTGCTTAGTTCAACAACATCAGCAGCCAAAAATTCCAAGAAGGAAGCCAGTTTTGAACAAAGAGTTTCCTCAGCACAAATTTAACCAGGTATTGAGACTTTCACATTTTTGATGAACCAAGGGGGTCGTATACCCAGCTCATCAATTTTACTACTTCTCATTATTAATTAAATTTTGATAATTCCATTGTTTATAATAATTTGCTCAATAATAATTAATTATTTTAACTGATTTGATTCGTTAGCATTGTGAGCATTCCTCTTGGGGGATTTTATACCCGAGGAATGTTCTAGACCTCTTGGGTTTAGGAGTCGTGAGAAATTAAATTATTGATTCGGCCGGTTAATAATTATTAACATCCTAGATTGGCTCAAATAAATTCATTTTTATTAATAAAATATTAATTAATTTCTGAACACCGAGAATAATTCCAATCGGCAGCTCACGATCGGGCAAGCGCCGCTCGTATACCCGAGGTCAAGGCTTGCTACGCACTAACGAACATCGGCGTCCATTTTGAGCGCCCAAATTCTTGACAATTATTTCACGCGATAATTTATTAGTAAGATCAATCGAATTATTATTATTTAATATTATTTGTTACAAGAAAGTATTATTTATTTAATATAATCTATTAAGAATTGGCTACTGAACTTCAACGCAATTAAGATTGGATACCCGTGGATAATTTTTCGTGAATTTATTTTATATGAGATAAATTATTTTATTAATTATTTATAAATCGAAAAATTCCACGAGGTCATTTTATATATTGAACTATTGAAAATTAAAATTATTATTTTATTGGAATTATTTATAAAAATATTTAACGGCGTGGATTAAGTCCCAGAAAATTAGTCAAAATTTTATTAAGAAATATTCTTAAGAATTTATTCAAGATTTGAGAAATAAAATTACGAGTTCAAATTGGAATAAAATTTTGCGTCGATATTGTTCCTAAAAATTTATTTAATGTTGAGTATTAAACTCGTGGATAATTTGAAATAAATTCAAGCATCGGTTTTTAGTGTAGATTTTTTTGAGAATTAAATTATTAGTTGTGAAAATGGTTTACGATTTATTTGCGAGCTAATGACTGAAAATTTTAGTAAAAATTAATGTTGTAATTTTTGGAGTTTAATTTTATAAGTCAAAAATAAAAGTTAAGTAGAGCCAGTGTGTGTGTGTGTGTGTGTGTGTGTGTGTGTGTGTGTGTGTGTGTGTGTGTGTGTGTGTGTGTGTGTGTGTGTGTGTGTGTGTGTGTGTGTGTGTGTGTGTGTGTGTGTGTGTGTGTGTGTGTGTGTGTGTGTGTGTGTGTGTGTGTGTGTGTGTGTGTGTGTGTGTGTGTGTGTGTGTGTGTGTGTGTGTGTGTGTGTGAGCGAGCGGGTTATGTGTGTGAAGATCGTGCGGGATATGTGTGTGTGAGTGTGTACATTCTCTACTTGTTGATGTTTTGCCGAGTAGAGTAGTTCAGACAGTCTAAGAGCGTGAGGGTCCGGTGGACAGCGATTTAGAAACTGCGGTATAGACGCTCCATAAGAGGGTACCGTCAGGATTAAGAATTTTGATAGAGCGTGAGGGTCCGGTGGACAGCGCGACGTAGCTAGAAACTGCAGTAAAGCGCTCTTTATGAGGGTACTGTAGGATTAAGTATTTTTGTAACGATCTCTACTTGTTGATGTTTTGCCGAGTAGAGTAATTAACATACCTTAGAAGCCGTTGTATAGACGCCAAGTTGGGGTACAGCGGTAGTAAGCTAGAAACTGCAGTATAGACGCTCCATATGAGGGTACTGTAGGATTTAGAATTTTTGTTAGTTATAAGGAATTTACACATCGCCCTCGTATACGATAGCCTCTGTACGAGGTACTTTGCTGGCTACCTAGGTTAAGTTGAGGCGTTGGTTTTAGCCCGGAATCCTCGGTAGTAATAAGTTGTAGTGTTAAGTTAGTTTTAAGTGAGTCAGTGTACGTGCGAGTGAACAAGTTGTTATTCTATTTTGTTGTTAATAAATTTTTGGTACCGTTGTTAATTAAAAATTTATTCATTTCAGATCACCTTCCTCCACTCTCTCTCCCTGTAGATAAGCTCAGCTCTGGTTTCGGTTCCAGGAACCGCGATTAAAAATAAACACCCGTTACAACTTCTATCAGGCTTTTGAGCTCGAAGATCTCAAAACCATAGAACAGCTAATTTTTTGAGCCCCGAGATCTCAAAATAACATACTTATTGTAATTTCGAGCTCAAAGAGTTCAAAAACGTCAAAAGTGCAATTTTTGGGCGCTTAGGTATAGAGTTAGCGGGAAGTTACAGGGATTGCCTACAGGGTAAACCGTTTTCCTAATTTTATTCATCCTAATTGTGTATATTAAAAAAAATTTATTTTATTTCAAATTATATAACTATCTAATTCATGCTTTCTATGTTTGTTAGCCGAAAAAGAAAACGAGAAGAAATGGCAGCTACCAAGAATCCAACAGCTGTAGACGAAGAAATGGAAATAATAGAAGAATATTTCATTTTGGACCCGGATGACATAGATGACCAACGTGAGGAAATGGATCAAATGGAAGTTGAAGAAAGTAATGTTTTATTTTGTTATAATAATTCAAATAATTTAAGTAAGACTATTAACTTTGATCACACAATAACTCGTGAATCGGCGAGTTATTTTGGCAACTCTTATAGAGTATATTCTGAGAAATCAGAAGAAAGGAGTAGTCGAAATCCCAGAGGTCTCGATGAATCCAAATTTAGTTTACTGCATGAAAAAAATACGATCTTAACTAAGCGTGGTATAAGTAACAATAGTTTAACTAATCAGACTTTGATTGATAGTAATCAAGTATTCTCTGAGAATTCAGATGAAAGGAGTAGTCAAGGTTGCAGCGGCCTTGATAAATCCGAAATTGATTTATTGCATGAACATAACGAACTTTTAGATAATTGTAGTATAAGTGGTAACAGTTCAACTAACCACACTATACTTCATACTATTCAGGTATTTTCTGAGAAATCAGAAGAAAAGAGTAGTCGAGATCCTATAGGTTTCAATGAATCCGAACGTAGTTTATTGCATGAAAAAAATAAAGTCTTAAATAACCGCGGTATTAATAATACTATTTTAACAAACCATACTTTGAAACGGAATGTTTTGTTTCCCTTGGTCGCCCCTTTTTACTCTTAAGGGCGCCACTAGATTTTTGGACTCAGTATCCAGAAACTGGACCAGAACATGGAGTATTAGGTCAGGGTCGTGAGAGATTGCTGAAAAAAAACTAAAATTTAGACACAGAAATTCGTTTAACAAAATTCTTTATTTTCCACTCCTTTTTTTAGTTGAAATAATGGCCAAGATAACAACATATAAAATTTCATGGATAACAATCACACTCACTCTCACTCTCATACGGTATATTTCACGCTGTCCAGCTAGACCCTCACGTGGTTGCAGTACCCGATGCCTACTGGACTCTCACGGTACTCTATCTACTTCGCGTCGTTCCCTGGACCTCTAACGCTACTCTAACTTAGTTCACGCGGTCTCACGGACTCTCACGCCACTGAGCTGGACCCGGATGTGACTGCACACGTTGTCCACACAGCGCACGCTGTCCCCCAAACTTCACGCTACTCTAAGAGAACTACCCCGAAGCAGGATAACCCCTTTACTCACACACAAACACACTCTATTCCAATTCCAATAATAATAATAATAATAATAACGCTTGAATTCCAATTTATAACTAATTTCCAGAATATTATTTTCCTAATTAATATTTCTAAAATTCTTATTCATCATTTTCCGAATTATAAATTACAAATTCCTATTATCTAAATTACTGCCGTATCTTCAATTTCTACAACAATAATTATCCAAATTAAAATTCCAATTCATCGAGGATTAAATCCATTCATTGTGTCCGAGAAATTACTAAATAAATTTTAGTCTTTATTTTAACAAAATTAAATAAATTCCTATAATCGAGTAAACTTAAATCTTTTATATTATTTAATTTAATCCAAATTATTTTATTCCGAGCTATTTTATTTAATCCAGTAATCAGCAGTAAATTTTACTAAATTTATTTTCCAACGCAAAAGTGAAATTTGGCAAAAGATTATTCTATTGTATTTTATTATGTGTTGCTTAAAACTTAATATTTCATTTTACTTGAGTTTATTTTATTTCAAACGAACGGAGACAATTTTGTTTCGACCTTGAATGTCCTCTACTCAGCGTTCTCGCGCGGGACAAGATGGCTGACGCTCTCGCTCGGTCTTGCGTCTCTGCCGCAAGTTTTTAGTGTAATTTTTTTTTTTTTGACGAATTTTTACAATTTTTATTTTCTACCTTTTTTTACTAAATAATTTAGATTAACAAATTCTATTGATTTTAATGATTATTTCCTGACTCTAGATTTATTTAAATTATGACAAATATTAAATAATGCGCCAAATAATTTATTACAAATAATTTTAGATCGGAATAAATTGTAGTCTTAAATAATTTTAATTTAGCGGTTTACTCAGTTCTATTTCTATTGGCTTAAGCCAAATTATTATTCAAAGATTTTCAATTAATAAATTTTACACATAGCGTAAAGATCTGGAATTAATAACCCGAACTAAATGCCTAGTATTATTAACCTCGACAGGCATACGTGTAAAATTAGTAATGACCAAGACAAATTATTTCCCTAACAAATTAATCAATAACCTGAAACCTGTCCTGGTATTATTAATTAATTGTTTTATAATTTTCTCCAATTTTAATATAAAATTTAATTAATTAATTTATTGACTAGCGATTGTGACCGAACGCGAAATGGCGGTGACCTTCAGCCGACGTGTTGCCTGGCTGACGCCGCAGACCCGAGAATTAAAATCAGACATGATATTTGTACCTGGAGTTTTTTTTTCGTTTTTATATTCTAAATACTCGTGCACTCCCTCGAAGAGCTGCGACTCCTTTTGTCCAGGGTGGTGTAACTTTCTCCTCGGATAAATCCTCGGCAAATACCTCCTCGGATCGATCTGCTTGGCGGCAAAACTCTGGTCACCGTCACTCGTGCTCTGGGTATTTTCTCAAGCCTGTAACCGCAAATCAGCATTAGAAATTATTACAATTTAGAATTAATTTACGCAAGCTGGCAGGCGGCCTAGCAAGCAATAAATTAATTGAGTTTTTATCGCTTCGTTCCACTTAAAGGTGAGCGAAATAAAATAATTACCTGTGCTCTGCGTTCTTACAAAAATTTGCGATGCGTCCAGTGAGACTGTTCGGTCACAATGAATCTTCGTGGTCTTGTCGTTGTAGTTCTTTCTTCACTCTGTTTTCCCCACTCTCTCTCTCTCAGCGCCGGCGCTTCCCCCTCGGGGACTTATTTATTACTTATAGCTAGAGGCGCGAGTACTTCGGAGCAGAGCGCCCTGTGATCCGTCAATAAACTAACTGGCGCAGGCCAGGAACCACACATGGGTAATACAGGGACTGTCACACTCCATTACAACTTCAATTGATAGTAACCAAGTATATTCTGAGAAATCAGAAGAAAGGAGTAGTCGAAATCCTATAGGTCTCGATGAATCCGAACGTGATTTATTGCATGAAAAAAATAAAGTTTTAAGTAACCGAGGTATAAATAATACTATTTTAACTAATCACACTTCAATTCATACACGGAAAGAAATACATTGCGGATATCACTATGTCACTATGGGTGTGAACACTATACATTGTATTGTATTGTACTGTATAGTTTAGAAGATTTTGATTCGATATAAAAATCGTCAGCATAGATGATTTGGCTATGGTGGGAATAGTCACATCAACAATAGTTATAGCTGATATGCCAATGTCACTATGGGCGTCAGACCCATAGTGACTGGCGACATTTACGATGCTCCTGGCAGAACAGTCTATCCGTTATTGTTATATCTCTTATGCTGATATTAGAGTAGTAACAAAATTAGTTTAATTAATTGAATGGGTTATGCACTGATAGAAGGATTTATTAACTGTTAATAATTTAATTTATTTGAAGACAATTATTTAATTTATTAAATTTTAATAAATATTTTTTAACATTAAATAAATATCTATTTGGGTGGAAAGTACATTTGTTAATAGTTAATAAGTATTTATTTAGTTAAGAAATATTTATTAACAATTAGTAAATATTTTGTAGAGTGAATTTGTTTCGCTTGCAATTTGCAATGTCATATGATATAAAGTAAAGATGGCTTACAAATAAAAATCATCTTTATAAATTATTTGCATTAATTATATTACATTATAATAACATTTATTATAAAATACCAAATTTTATCATAGCTCATAATTATCTTTTATATTTTTAAATATTAAAAACGTTAATTTATTTAGTGAATTTAATTATTATCATGTATTCCAGCTATAGGGTTATAAAAAGTGTCAAAAGGAAATTGCTATTTTTACTTTTTATTTTAAATAAATATTCGTTAACAATTAACAAATGTTCATTAACCATTAATAAATATTTTTAACAGTTAATAAATTGTACTAAACAAATTACTTATTAACTGTTAATAAATATTTGTTACCTGTTAACAAATATTTATTAACATTTAATAAATAATTTATAAACTGTTAATAAATATTCATTAAATCCTATGATGTTAAAAAATCATTTATTAACAGTTAATAAAGCTTATTAAATATAAACAAATCCTTCTATCAGTGTGTTCGATGAAAAATATTTAAAAATTTTGTATTAAACTAGTTTAATGCTACAATTAATTTCAAAGTAGTTTTACTAATTTATGAATTTTTATGTCAGTACAGTAGTTGTACCCATTAAATATTGGCCGTAATTCGATAGAATTATTGATTGTCGCGCTAAGTAATATCGCGGAAAAAACTAGTAGCATTGCGACATCTGCGATGCACTATGGGGCTGGCGGCAATGCTGTCACGTCAAGCCTCCTATGCGCCCGTGTAATAGACGCAAAGATTTTGGTACCATACAGTATAATAGATAATCCTATATGCATAGGGCTTATAGCAATGCAATACAACGACATAGGGATATCCGCAATGTATTTCTTTCCGTGAAGTAACCAAGTATATTCTGAGAAATCAGAAGAATCTAGCAGTCATGATCGTAGGAATCTTGATGAATCCAAGCTAGACTTAGTTCATGAAAAATATGCAGTTCCACTTGGTCATACCAAAAATACCAATGGTTTAACTCATTTCCAAGAATTTAATTCAAATCAAGTAAAATATTGGTTTAAACACTTTACTGTATTGGAGATGTCTAGAGTGTAGAAAGATAACTACATTTTATACAAATCCTCTAAAACCAGAAACAAAATTCAATATCAATATGACTGCTTCAATCGGTGTTATTAGTTCCGCAAGTACTTTTGCAGCATTTCAAACTGTTTTAGCAGTGTTTGACATACCATACATCACAAATAAAACATATGGAAGACATCGCAAGAAAATAGTGGAGCTTTTTAAGGCTGTTGTTGCAGAAGAGATGAATTTAAATGCATTGAAGGAAGCAGAAATTGCGATAAAAAATAGTGATGTGACCTCAGACGGCACTTCTTATATCAAGGCTATAACCGATGGCTTCTATGAACAGAGAAGTTTTCTGTACCTGAAGTTCCGAACGTTCGTGAAACGAAATCGTTTTTCATTCATAATTTCAACGATATTAATAAGATCACGCCAAATATTTCTGAAAAACGTTTTTTTCGGGTCTCAAAGGTATGAAAAAAATTTGAATCCTCTCCGACTTCCGAAACATCCCCCTAATGACTACCCTTAACTTTAAAAAATTCATAATTCCGTGACTATTAAAAAGATCACGTCAATTCTCGCTGAAAATTTTCATTTTGGGGTGTTACAACTATTAAAAAAGTTTGAGCCCTCTCTGACTTCCGGAACACCCTCTAAAGCCCACCCTTAACCTTAAAAAATTCATTACTCCGTGTCTATTAAAAAGATCACGCCAATTCTTGCTAAAAATCTTTATTTTGGGGTTCTACATCTATTAAAAAAATTGGAACCCTCTCGGACTTCCGGAACACCCCCCAATGGCCACCCTTAACCTTAAAAAATTCATAATTTCGTGTCTAATAAAAATATCACGCCCATTCTTGCTGAAAATCTTTATTATGAGTACCAGAAGGTATAAAAAAAATTAGAACACTTTTCGACTTCCGGAACACCCCCTTAGGCCCCCCCCCCCAATGACAGCCCTTATCATTAAACAATTCATAATTTCGTGTCTATTAAAAAGATCACGCCAATTCTCGCTGAAAATTTTTATTTCGGGGTCCTACAACTATTAAAAATTTGAACCTCTTCGGACTTCCGAACACCCTGGCCAACAATCTTTAACTTTAAAACTCCATAATTTCGTGTCTTATTAAAAGATCACGCCAATTCTCGCTGCTGAAAATTCTTTATTTTGGGGTGCACTCAAAGTGTACAAAAAAATTGGAACCCCTCTCCTCCGGACTTTCCGGAACACCCCCACTTATGCCCCTTCTTCTTTAAATACCTCGTCACCCTTAACGTTAAAAATTCATTCATTAATTCGCGTCTAATAAAAAGATCACGCCAATTCTCATGAAAATTTACATTTTGGGGGTCCTACAACTATTAAAAAAAAAATTTGAACCCTCTCGGACTTCCAGAACACCCCCCAATCGGCACACCGCCCTTAACCTTAAGAAATTCATATTTTCCAAATTGTCCTAATAAAAGATCACGCCACTCCTTGCTGAAAATCTTTATTTTGGTGTACTAGAAAAATATGAAAAAAATTGGAGACACTTTCCGGACTTCCGGAACACCCCCTCACGCCTCCCCCATGACAACCCTTATCATTAGAAAATTCATTATTTCGTGTCTATTAAAAAGATCACGCCAATTCTTGCTGTAAATCTTTATTTTAGGTACTAGAAGGTATAAATAAAATTGAAACACTTTCCGACTTCCGGAACAGCCCCCAATGACAGCCCTTATCGTTAAAAAATTCATTATTTCGTGTCTATCAAAAAGATCACGCCAATTCTTGCTGAAAATCTTTATTTTGGGTACTAGATGGTATAAATAAAATTGGAACACTTTCCGACTTCCGGAACACCCCCTTAGGCCCCCCCAATGACAGCCTTTATCATTAAGAAATTCATAATTTCAAGTCTATTAAAAAGATCACGTCAATTCTCGCTGAGAATTTTTATTTTGGGGTCCTACAACCACATAAATATTTGAACCCTCTCAGACTTCCGGAAAACCCCCAATGGCCATCCCAACCTTAAAAATTTATCATTTCGTGTATAATAGAAAGATCACGCCAATTTTCGCTGAGAATTTTTATTTTGGGGTCCTACAACTGTTAATATACAACACTCACCGACATCCCGCACACCTCCTGATGACGCTCCAATGACAACCCTTATTATTTAAATATTCATTATTTCGTGTCTATTATTGACGCTATTCAAAAGGGTTTGACCAAACTTAGATTTTGAATTCCATTTGGACTGATTCGAACTAGTAGATTTTGAGAAATCTCAAAAAAACTACCAAAAAAATTTTTTTGACATGTGGTTTTTTCGGAATTACTTTTGAATGGCTTCACCGATCAATTCCAAAATCCAATGGCAATGACCACCCATATGTGTTAAAAATCGTAAGTTGTCGATTGCGACGAATCTCACGCTGATTTTTGTTGTAAGATTTTTATAGCTTTACTATAACAAGAAAAAATTGACAGGAAAGTTACAAAGATCAATTGGAGGTTTATGAGAAATTTCTTTGTTAAAAAAAATATATATCCGTACAATAACTATAAAACTGCTAAATTTAACAAATGCAATTATTTGTTATGGTATTATCGTATTTTTATTCATCATTCTTTCAATGGTGTCCAAGTTAGTTGAATCGAATTACAATTTTAATTCTAAAAATATTTATTTATCTATTTTAATTTTTTACATTTACCCTTTATGATATTAGCCGGTATAAGTATTTGAATATTATAAAAATTATCAGTTATTTTTTTATATTCAACCTATAGATTTACACTATATTTTCCGTTAATAATTTTAGAGAATTGTCAAAATATTTGTGTCACTTCATTGAATAAGTTTATCTTGAAGGTGCGACTTTCCCCGATCATGTATAAGAATTCGTGAAGTTGTTCTTTATAATAAGAAACGAATTCCCTGAAAATTAGATCACTCATTATGCGGTGGTTACAATCTTATAATTTTTGGAAATTTACAAAAAAAAAGCTTAAACTTTCAGGGAATTCATTTCTTATTATAAAGTACACCTTTCACAAATTTTTGAACAAGATCCGCTAAGATCGCGCCTTAAAGATAAACTTATTAAGTTGAATGACTCTTATATTTATGAATATTTATGTTTTTTTTTTTTTTTTTTTCAAATTCTTGTACCGCTGCCCAGAACACGCCACGCGGAGGCTATTGTATTATCTAATGGTGACGAAATATCATGTCAGAGGGAAAATTTCGACAACTTTGTGGTGAATCTACTTCTTATACATTTACAAATAAAAATTTTATAATCGTCTATTGTTGTAAATTGTATTTTTATTAAGATTGAGAATTATTATTCAAGAAAGCTCCATTCTTCTTGATATTTCGCCATTACAAATTAGAATGTGTTCCGCCCCCCCCCCCCCCCTCCCTCTTTCTTAAGTCAGAGTTTTACTATCTTCTTCTAATATTCATTCCTCATCTCGAACGTTCCACAAGCTCAAATTTTAACTTGGACTCGAATCTTATGCTGAAATTGAAAACTTAGTCCTAAGTTTGAAGTATTATTCCTGAGCTCGAATCCTTATACCTAAGCTCGGAAGCAACGTGAGCTTGAATGTTAACTGAGCTCGAAATTCTATTTCTGAGCTCGAATGCTTATACTGTAGCGCGGAAGCAGTATGACCTCGAATCTCAACATGAGCTCGAAATCCTATTTTTGAGCTTAAATCCTATCCTTGAGCTTGAATCCTTTTATTAAAGCTCGGAAGGAACAAGAGCTTGAATGTCAAAATAAGCTCGAATATCACCATGAGCTCGAAATCTTATTCCTGAGCTCGCATCTTTATAACAAATCCAATAAGTACTTGAGCTCTAAATCCAATTCCTGAGCTTGGATTCTGTTACCTACGTTTGCAAACACCATGAGTTTGAATGATGAACGAAGCTGGAATTTCGGAATGGGATCGATTCCTAGCGAAAATTTGGATTCCTTTTCAAGCTAGTGTTTCTCTTCTTTATTTGCTTTTACTTTCCAAGTATTTTTGCAAAGTTGACACGTTTTTTTGTTTGTCATTTACTCTTCGTGTATCACCTTTACACATATCGGTTCATGGAACCATCACTTGCATGCATTACATGTAAGTTTCTGTCCTTTCTGTGAACACTTTTTCTTACTGCAATATAAGCAGCAATCTTTCATGTCTTCTGATGTACGGAGTATTGCACGAGCCATTTCCCGACGTAGCTTTGCCGGTACCAAATTTTCGTCCATGGATATACCTCGCTCAATACATTCTATATATGTAGTAAGCGACGTATATTCCACAATTTGACTGATCATCGGTGGCTTGATGTGGGCGTACTCTACTAGGCTGTATTGTCCATTTTTATTTTTCAATTTCTCATACAAACTTGATTCGGTCACGCACGACTTAATTAGTCGTCGTAAAATCAACCATACCTGGGTTTTCATATCAGTTTGCTTTTCATGTGAGTCCAATATTTTTCAGTGCACTACATTCAACATCAATGACTAACCTAATAAAGCCAATGAAACTGAAAACAAATACGGCATCAATATAATGTCGCAAAGAGGCTCTTTAATCTGAGCTATTGATGATGCAGATGATAATCTTTTAGGTTTGTCTTCTCCTACATCTACTGAGATGGTTTTTGAACTTACATCTGTTGGAAAGTAGCTGTTATTCAACCAAGTATCTATGTGACTTGCTGTATATATATCGATAATCCAACCACTAAGCCACCCTGTAGGATATTATAATTCAATGTATGTAACGTTGACACTATTCAGCTCGTGCACCTTCACCAAAATACATTTTTCATTACCGCAGTTTTATTTGGCCTATTTTGTGCTGGGAGTAGATATCCACCTTTGATAATATTCAGGATCTTCAACTAACAATTAAAGACGTTTAGAAACTCATATTCAAGTAAAGTAAAGCTTCTAGTAAGCTTCTACAAACACGGAATTTTATAGACACGGAAAATTTATCCGTTGACACGTACAATAGACTAAAGGGCAGGAAGCTTTTAAATACACGCAAGCTTCTAAATACCCGGGAGCTTTTACATACCCGGGAACTTGTTAAGAAAATGAAAACCCGTAAAAAACCGGGATTCTTAGAGACACGGTATTAATTATTTTTGACGGAAACAGTCGACTAAATACCCGGGAGCTTTTTAAAAAGGCGGGATTCCGTGAAAAAGCGGGATTCTTAGGGACACGGCATTTACTATTTTTGACGGAAACATTTGACAAAATACCCCGGAAACTTATTAAAGAGCCGGGATCCCGTAAAAAACCGGGATTCTTAGGGTCACGGCATTGACTATCTTCGACGGAATCATTCGACTAAACACCCGGGAGTTTCTTAGAAAGGCGGGATTCCGTGAAAAAGCGGAATTCTTAGGGACACGGCATTGACTATTGTTGACGGTAACAGTCGTCTAAATACCCGAGAGCTTCATAAAAAGGCGGGATCCCGTGAAAAAGCGGGATTCTTAGGGACACGGCATTGACTATTTTTGACGGAAACAGTCGACTAAATACCCGGGAACTTGTTAAAGAGACGGGATCCCGTAAAAAACCGGGATTCTTAGAGACACGGCATTGACTATTTTTAACGGAAACATTCGACTCAACACCCGGGAACTTATTAAAGAGCCGGGACCCTGTAAAAAACCGGGATTCTTAAGGTCACGGCATTGACTATCTTCGACGGAATCATTCAACTAAACATCCGGGAGTTTCTTAGAAAGGCGGGATTCCGTGAAAAAGCGGGATTATTAAGCACACGGCATTGACTATTTTTAACGGAAACATTCGACTCAACACCCGGGAACTTGTTAAAGAGACGGGATCCCGTAAAAAAACGGGGTTCTTAGGGACACGGCATTGGCTATTTTTGAATGAAACAGTCGACTACATACCCGGGAGCTTTTTCGAAAGGCGGGATTCCATAAAAAACCGGGATTTTTAGAGACACGGCATTGATTATTTTTGACGGAAACATTCGACTCAATACCTGGGAACTTGTTAAAGAGACGGGACCCGTGAAAAAGCGGGATTGTTAGGGTCACGGCATTGACTATCTTCGACGGAATCATTCAACTAAACACCTGGGAACTTGTTGAAGAGACGCGATTCCGCACAAAACCGGATTTCTTAAGGACACGGCATTAACTATCTTTGACAGAAGCATTCTACTAAATACCCGGAAGCTTCTTAGAATGGCGGAATTTCGTGAAAAAGTGGAATTCTCAAAGACACGGAATGGATTATTTTTGACTGAAACGTTCGACTATAAACCGAGAAAGTTGTCAAAAAGACGGGATTTTGTAAGAAACCGGGATTCTAAGCGACACTGAATTGACTATTTTTTATGGAAACATTCCACTTAGTACACAGGAAGATGTTAAGGGGTTACATGGGTTCCACGGTTTCAAAAAATCGATTTTTTTTTAATGTTATATTAAATTCTACAACATCTCACACGGATAGAAAAATTTGAAAATCGTTCCTATAATTTTAATGAAATGTTAGGCAGGCATCAAATAAAAAAAAATTAATGTAAAATCAAATAAAAAATAATTAACAAACATTTTTTTTGAAAAATTTTTAGATCAAATAACACTGAAATTTCTTGAATTCAAAAAATATAATTTATTTATTTATTTATTTAACAGTACATTGAACCCTACAGCAATGCCAATGATTGGGTTCCATAGAAAAAGAAATGAATATAACAATTGTTTTATTATCGTAAAGCTTAAATATAAAATTAATAGTATTAAGTCTATGCTTTATCTGATAAATTGATCATATATTATTTGATAGTAATTAACAATTAGATAGGATGCACTAAGTCAGTGTTCAATTGAGGAACAAAGTTTTGCAAGAGAGCCAACATTATTTATCGTGTGGATGTCAAGGCTGTTATCAATTTTATAAAACAAGTTAAAAGCATACATTAAACGATAAATAGGAGCAGATGCAGCGAAGTTAGTACTCGTTAGTGGAAGTTGAAAGGGAACATTACTTCTCCAGGTCGGAGTTCTGAAAGTAATTGATTCTAGAAGTCTCGGACAATCAACCTTGCCCTGTATCAGTCGCGTCAAGAAAATAGCACTGGCACATAGTCGGCGGTCCTCTAAAGAAAGCATTTTAAATCTACGACAAAGTTCTTCCTTATCTGAGCCCGGTTTAGGGTAAATTCGGTCAATTTTCCATACTAAAAATTTAAGGAATTTGTGTTGAACTTTGTCGATCTTATTGATGTGAACATCAAAGATAGGAGACCAGACCACCGCAGCATACTCGAGACGCGATCTAACCAGGGAAAAGTATACAGATTTAATGGCTTTGATTGAGATTAAGTTACGACTAGATCTATTTACAAATCCTAACATCTTCCACGAGGAGGTAACCACTGCATTGATGTGAGGTTGAAAGTTTAGCTTATTGTCAAAAACAACACCCAAGTCGCGATGAACTGACACTCTCAAGATCTGGGTGTCACCAATATAATAATCAAAAAGTATAGGCGACTTATTTCTGTAGTATGACATTATTTTACATTTTTCACGATTTAACATTAATTCATACTTATTACATAGGTCAACAAATTGATTTATAAACAATTGGAGCCTTGAGCAGTCCCGCACTGATCCAATAGTAACATAGAGCTTAGTGTCATCAGCGAATGCATCAATTTCACAATTTAAATCACTATTTCTTAGGCTAGATAGGATATTATTTATAAAAATTATGAACAACAGGGGACCAAGGTTGGAGCCCTGTGGGACACCTGAAGTAGATTTGAAAACTTTAGAGAATTTACCCTCGAAAAGTACTTTATTCTGTCTATCTAATAGATAGGATGATAGTAGGATAACCAGACTCTCCGGAATACCCAACTCAGTTAGTGCTTCGACCAACCTCCATAAGCTAACCCTGTCGAAAGCCTTTGAGAAATCTGTGTATAGTGTATCAACTTGCATATTATCAGCAAATGAGCAATGTATGTATTTTGTGAAACATAAGAGATTAGTTGCTGTTGATCTGCAAGGTACAAAACCATGTTGTGCTGGTGAAAGAATATCTTTAAATTGAGAATAGATTTTAGTGTATAAGTAGATTTCAAAGACCTTCGAGAAGGCGCAAAGGATGGAGATGGGTCTATAATTTGATATAAGAGAGGTATCTCCAGACTTTAGGATAGGTAAAATTTTAGATGTTTTCCAGTAGTCAGGATAGATACCATGTTTAAGGCAGCTCGTGAAGATAAGTGTCAAGGGCTCAACAAGTAAGCCAGCGTATGAGCGGACCAGAGAGCAAGGTATCCCATCAGTACCTGCAGACAGTTTGTCTGGTAATTTAAGTATTGAGGCAAGAGTTTCCTCAGTATCAGGTGTAAGCACAGAGTCCAATCCAGTCGTTTGTTGAATGTGAGCAGTAATCTGACCAGAAGGTGGTAAGAATACTGAACCAAAGTAATCAGCAAAACCATCAGCAATTGTCTCTGGGTCCACTGTGTCTATACCGTTCACAGAGAACGACTGAGCAGAATTATTACAGTTTTTTAGTTTCTTCAGGAAGGACCAGAAAGCAGTCGGATGTTTTATTAAGTTCTTTTCAGCTAGTTCAATGTATTCAATACGAGCTTTTGATATTAGTAACTTAAGAGTGGATCTTAAGCGAGAGAATTGCTGATGGTGAAACTGAGAGCCAGTTGTCTTAAATTTACGCCTATGGGCTTCTTTCAACCTCAAGTCATCTTTAATTTTAGAGTTGAACCATGTTGGATATTGCCTTTTCTTCTTACCAGTATGGCTTATAACAGGTGCACATACCTTAAGTAGAGAATTAAATTTATTATAAAAATAGTCACAATTAGTATCAGGGTTATTCTGTGGAAGGATAGAATCCCAGTTTTCCAAAAGCAGTTCCTGTACAAATCTATCTTTATTAATTAAGTTAAAGTTAAATTCCTGATGCTCAGGAGAAAAGCGAGACATTTTCGTAACTCTGTAAAAACTTACAGAGATACTGAGAGCTGGATGATATGAATCTACACCAACCAGGGACCATGACGATCCTTCCACAGAGCAATTTAAATTCGAAAATACCAAATCAAGACATTTATGCTGAAAGTTATAGATAAAGTTGAGCTGATTAAGTCCAAATTGTTCTTGCCAGGTGCGCAAACGGTTAGATTTTATATCATAGGCTGGTGGCCCGGTTTTATTAACAAAACACGGAGAGTTGAAATCACCAAGCACTAGTATATGGAGATGATCTTGAAGAAACACTTCCAGATCCTCGAAGAATTCCTCAAAAAGATGGAGACTGATGCTCGGTGCAATGTATACGGCCAGCAACAGAAGTGATGAAGTCCCAGGTGTAGAAATTTTAACACAAACAACATCAGTGTCCTCATATTTTCCAACGAAGCGATTAATGTCAATTATGGTTGATACAAGGACAGTGCTGACTGCTATAAGTACTCCACCACCTCTTAATTTAGTCTTAGATTGTCTGTCAGCACGAAAGACATTGAAAAGATGTAAATCCATGAATTCTGACGAGAATTTATCTGGAGACAGCCACGTTTCAGTTAGAGCAATCACATCCGAGTCCAGAAGTCTAACTGATTCTATAATTTCCTCAAACTTCGTGTTTATACCTCTGGCATTTTGATAATAAATAGTTAGAGACGTCTGCGTGTCTCTACTATTTTTGAGACACCATTTCTCGTGACCAACCTGAGATTTTCCTCTCCTTGGGACTTGCGGTGATTCATTTCCTTCTTCAGAGCAGCATACTTCTGCCTCTGCAAAATAGTCCAGTCTCTTTGAAACTGAAGGTTGGTTAACCATTGAGGAAGGGTTTTGTCTCTCTTGCAGGTCTGAAACAACTCAAATAAATTATCAGCAACAGTTTGAGAGGCCAGAATAAGTTTGAGTGGACGCGGGTTTAATAAAGATTCAGAGAATTTGCCGATTCTGATACATCTCTGTATTTTATTGGCATCTAAATTTAGAGCACCAATAGCAGTCTTAATACGAGAAAGGTCGCTTAACTCACCACTTGCATTATCAGAATCAAGACCATAAATGATAATATTTTTTCTGCGCCTGGTCCGCTCTTCAAGTTCATTGATAAGGTCATCCTGGTTTACTGCATCAACTGAGCAATTGTTGGTTGAAGATTTCAGATTATCATACTTAGATTCTAACAATTCATATTTCTTTGCTAGTTTAGCATTTTCTTCGGATATATTGGTAATCTGAATTTGAACATTATCAAACTTCTTTGAGATGTTGTCAATTGACACATTAAGGGATGATTGTATCGAGATTAGGCGTTTGTTCATCGATTCTTTAATGGTAGCAAAATTCTCCGACATTGCTGCTTTTAAACCGCTATGCATGTTCTTCGTGTGTTGATCAAGCGATTCTGTAAGACTTTCTTTGATTGATTCTTTCACTGTTCTTGATATCATATTCTTGAAGTCACATTTAAGCTCATCCACAAGAAGTTCTTTAAAGGACTCCAGTGTTTGATTGGCTGGTGACAGGTCAGCGCAGCATCTGTTGAAAGCACCTTCAGGGGTTTTTCCCGTTATAATAGCACAGCTAGGATGATATATAGACCTACATCTGGAGCAAGAAATTGGCCTGGTAACAATAACTGCATCACAAAGTGTGCAGTTGTGTGACGAGGGTTGTGTTTGTAAGGTGCTTGTTTTGTTAGCTGACATTATGACCACAAGTGTTGTTTGTAAACACTAGTGTTAGTAAACACAATCACCACTTTGATGGTAAAACAGGTCTGTAAGAGATGATATGTGACGCCCAGAGATGTCACTCAGATGACTCCAACGGAATAAATTCAAGCCTCGTGGGCAATAAAATTCCAATAAAGAAAAGATAGGTTAGAGTAATGAGCCTGTCTTTTTATATGGGCCACTTGAAGAGCTGCGTAATAATTCGCGAACTTAATGACTCAATCCGAAGATTACAGCTTTATGAATACGATAAATATAAAATCACAATTAATCGGACACTTATAATACACTGAATACTTAAAAAGAGTATTCGAGTTACAGCATACGACTTATACTAACTATACATCATAGTATATCGATATAATAAAGATTATTATAATAAAGATTATTCTCGGTTAAAAATAAAAAAAAAACGAGCATATCTGAAAATTAACAATAATTGATGAAAATCAAATGAAATTGTTGTTACTGCATACATTTTTCTAAATAATCCATTAATTAAATAAAGTTGATCCATTTTACACACGTCACTGTCAAACTGAATCTTACTACAGTACAACCTAGTTATAAGTTACATCGGTTGATCTACTCACTCTTACGGCAGTTACATCTTTATCTATATCTCTATCTATATATGAAATATTTCATGTAAGTAGAAGAAAGAAAGAAATATAACCAAGTTGTATTGTACCATCAATCGTAAATGATCAGCGTAAACAAAAAATAGTTAGTAACAAATGACTAATGTCAGTAGCAGTAACGAAATAATTTTATGCTCCCGCTGTTATAGAGGGCGAATCTGTAGTTTTACCAATGCACGAATCTTCGCACTAATCACTAATTATCGTAGTGTATTAACTGAAAAAGAATTTAATGAATTGAAGAAAGACTGGAACAACTACACCAAAGTTCAAATCTACACAAACTGCGAAAATAAATATTTTTATAAAGAAGATGGAGTACAAATTGAAGTTTCTGAAAATTGTTGCCTCTGCAGAGATTGGTCATCTATGCGTCTACCATGCCGACATATATTAGCTACTCGGAAATTTTTAAATTTGCCATTGTTCAGTGAAGAGCTTTGTCATGAGCGCTGGACTAAAAACTATTACCGTAAAAAGCAACGAACTTTTCAAAAAGAAAGTATCTCCGCTTGTTCTAATATACCATTAGTCACTGAAATAAAATCACCAGTTGAGACTGAAAACGACCGGCTACACTTTGCAGAAAATTGCATGAGTGGATTAGTTTCAATAGTAAGTTATTTTTGTAATTTAGAATTTGTGAAGAAATTAGAGGTATTAAAACAAATTCTTGCTTTATGGAAAAAAAATCAAACTTTTTCACTAGAGGAATTTAAAAATGATGAAAAACACAATGCTTGTTCTGCTAATATAAATAAAAAATTTGAAAGACTTACTATTGAAACGAAAAGTACATTAAGCGTGCCAAAAAAAAAAAAATTGTGTAACTAGTTACACATGATCTAATCAAAGAATGGTCATCATCCACGGGCGAAGAATTTGAAATTAAATCGAATGTCATAAAGCTTCTAAAAGATTTTTGGAGTAAAAATAAAGAAATAAATATTACAACACCAAATAGCAACGAATTTGATGCTGAAAATTTATTGAAGGATCCGGACACGACTCTAAACAACTCATGTTATATCAATGATAATAATGATCAGATTCAATCTGTTTCATTGTCAGCAACCATAAAAATAAAAGGTCGTCCACGTCTAAGTCTAATAACAATACCACCAAAGTATAAAAAAAAAAAACAAAAAAACAGAACCTAATGCAAATAAAATAAATAAAAAGATAACGAAACATGCTGATAAAAAAACTGTAGGGTCTCGGTTTAATGAGTCAAAATTAGATGAAGAGCACGGTCTTACACCATTCCGAATGATGGAAAAAAAATTTCAGGAAGAAAAAATATTAAAATATATATTTACTGACATTACTTTGGTAGAGAGTCGAAGTATTACAAATAAAATTAAGAAAAAATCTGTAGCTAAATTAACGGTGAATTGCCTGGAAGATCCCATCACAAGTTGTGACATAAATATTGTAAAAAAATATTTCACTCCAGCAGCTTTTGATTTTGTATCTGATGTCATTTGCAAGAAAAACTCACAATTAAAGACTTGTAAATTCTGTAATTGCAATATTGTAACAAAAAGCATTTGTTGTGACCAATGTCTGTATTGGTTTGAATGGCATTGTGTAGGTATGAAGAAAAAACCTTCGAGTAGCTGGTTCTGCGATAACTGCATAAAAGAAAGTGGAAACATAAAATAATAATAATAATCTATCAAACAAGTGAAATATATTTTTATTAATAAATATATTTTTATTAATAAAAAGTGTTTAAACTTCTTATTTTAAACTCATGAACATCATTATTATCATAAAATTATTAGTATTTCTTACTGCGGACAAACAAAATATAAATAATTAAAATTTAACGTGTAACTTATCTTCCATTTATGAGAAATAAATATGTGTCAATTAATCATATCCATTTATCTGAAGAAAATAAATAATTAACTTTTTTATTGAAAACAGAAAAAAGAAGTAAACAACTTGAAATTGTTGCTTTATAATAATACACTGATAGAAATATTTATTAACTATTAAGAATTTAATTTATTTGAAGACAATTATTTAATTTGTTAAATTTTAATAAATATTTCTTAACTTTCAATAAATATTTATTTGGGAGGAAATCACATTTATTAATAGTTAATAAGTATTCATTAATAGTTGATAAGTATTTATTAATAGTTAAGAAATATTTATTAACACTTGATAAATATTTTGTTGAGTGAATTTGTTTCGTTTGCAATGTCATATGTAGAGTCAGGAAGTTAGCCCTGCTAAAAAAAGCGCGAGAAAGATTTTTGTAACGACAATTTTGATTGGCTGGAAGAATATTTAAATAAATTGTTAAATTCGATAAAAACAATTGAACAATATAGATTAAAAACAATTTTAAGTATTAAAATAATATTTATAATTGTTTTCTGACATTCGTTGCAAATAAAGTATGAGAAAACATTATTTCTACTCAAAAAAAAAATGTTGATAAAACTTATAATGATATAAAATAGGATATTTCCGAGGATATTTAGAAGGACATATAAAGGATTGTTCGCAATGCGATATTTACACTGGTGAGCAGCATGGACAGCAAGGTTGAGATATCTTGGTGGTCACGCTCATGCAAGAGGGTAATCGGACGGATATCGCACTGACGGTCTCGCTAGATATCTCGTTGACGGTCTCGCTGGATATTTTGCATTGAATCGCGCTGGTGATCTCGCTGGATATCGCGCTGACGGTCTCACTGGATATCTTGCATGACATCGCGCTGATGATCTCGCTGGATATCGCGCTGATAGTCTCACTGGATATCTTGCATGACATCGCGCTGATGATCTCGCTGGATATCGCGCTGACGGTCTCACTGGATATCTTGCATGACATCGCGCTGATGATCTCGCTGGATATTGCGCTGACTATCTCGCTAGATATCTCGGTTGATATCTCATCGATGGTCTCCCTGTATATCGCGCTGACGATCTCACTGGATATCTTGCATGACATCGCGCTGATGATCTCGCTGGATATTGCGCTGACTATCTCGCTAGATATCTCGGTTGATATCTCATCGATGGTCTCCCTGTATATCGCGCTGACGGTCTCACTGGATATCTTGCATGACATCGCGCTGATGATCTCGCTGGATATCGCGCTGACGGTCTCACTGGATATCTTGCATGACATCGCGCTGATGATCTCGCTGGATATCGCGCTGACGGTCTCACTCGATATCACGTGGACGATCTCGCTGGACATATTGATTGATATCACGCTGACGATCTTGTTGGATATCGCGCTGGTGATTTCACTGGATATTACGGTTGATATCGCGCTGACGATCTCGCTGGATATCGCGCTGACGGTCTCACTGGATATCTTGCATGACATCGCGCTGATGATCTCGCTGGATATCGCGCTGATAGTCTCACTGGATATCTTGCATGACATCGCGCTGATGATCTCGCTGGATATCGCGCTGACGGTCTCACTGGATATCTTGCATGACATCGCGCTGATGATCTCGCTGGATATCGTGCTGGCGATCTCGCTAGATATCTCGGTTTATATCTCGTTGACGGTCTCACTGGATATCTTGCATGACATCGAGCTGATGATCTCGCTGGATATCTCGCTGACGGTCTCACTGGAGATCTTGCATGACATCGCGCTGATGATCTCACTGGATATCGCGCTGACGGTCTCACTGGATGTCTTGCATGACATCGTGCTAATGATCTCACTGGATATCGCGCTGGCGATCTCGCTAGATATCTCGGTTTATGTCTCGTTGACGGTCTCACTGGATATCTTGCATGACATCGCGCTGATGATCTCGCTGGATATCTTGCTGATGGTCTCACTGGATATCTTGCATGACATCGCGCTGATGATCTCACTGGATATCGCGCTGACGGTCTCACTGGATATCTTACATGACATCGCGCTGATGATCTCGCTGGATATCTTGCATGACATTGCGCTGCTGATCTCGCTGGATATCGCACTGACGGTCTCACTGGATATCTTGCATGACATCGCGCTGATGATCTCGCTGGATATTGCGCTGACGATTTCGCTAGATATCTCGGTTGATATCTCATCGATGGTCTCCCTGTATATCGCGCTGACGGTCTCACTGGATATCTTACATGACATCGCGCTGATGATCTCGCTGGATATCGCGCTGACGGTCTCACTGGATATCTTGCATGACATCGCGCTGATGATCTCGCTGGATATCGCGCTGGCGATCTCGCTAGATATCTCGGTTGATATCTCGTTGACGGTCTCACTGGATATCTTGCATGACATCGCGCTGATGATCTCGCTGGATATCTTGCATGACATTGCGCTGCTGATCTCGCTGGATATCGCACTGACGGTCTCACTGGATATCTTACATGACATCGCGCTGATGATCTCGCTGGATATCGCGCTGACGGTCTCACTGGATATCTTGCATGACCACGCTGATGATCTTGCTGGATATCGCGCTGGCGATCTCGCTAGATATCTCGGTTTATATCTCGTTGACGGTCTCACTGGATATCTTGCATGACATTGCGCTGATGATCTCGCTGGATATCTTGCATGACATTGCGCTGCTGATCTCGCTGGATATCGCACTGACGGTCTCACTGGAGATCTTGCATGACATCTCGCTGATGATCTCACTGGATATCGCGCTGACGGTCTCACTCGATATCTTGCATGACATCGTGCTAATGATCTCACTGGATATCGCGCTGGCGATCTCGCTAGATATCTCGATTTATGTCTCGTTGACGGTCTCACTGGATATCTTGCATGACATCGCGCTGATAATCTCGCTGGATATCTTGCTGATGGTCTCACTGGATGTCTTACATGATATCGCGCTGATGATCTCGCTGGATATCGCGCTGGCGATCTCGCTAGATATCTCGGTTGATATCTCGTTGACGGTCTCACTGGATATCTTGCATGACATCGCGCTGATGATCTCGCTGGATATCTTGCATGACATTGCGCTGCTGATCTCGCTGGATATCGCACTGACGGTCTCACTGGATATCTTACAAGACATCGCGCTGATGATCTCGCTGGATATCGCGCTGACGGTCTCACTGGATATCTTGCATGACCACGCTGATGATCTTGCTGGATATCGCGCTGGCGATCTCGCTAGATATCTCGGTTTATATCTCGTTGACGGTCTCACTGGATATCTTGCATGACATCGCGCTGATGATCTCGCTGGATATCTCGCTGACGGTCTCACTGGAGATCTTGCATGACATCTCGCTGATGATCTCACTGGATATCGCGCTGACGGTCTCACTCGATATCTTGCATGACATCGTGCTAATGATCTCACTGGATATCGCGCTGGCGATCTCGCTAGATATCTCGATTTATGTCTCGTTGACGGTCTCACTGGATATCTTGCATGACATCGCGCTGATAATCTCGCTGGATATCTTGCTGATGGTCTCACTGGATGTCTTACATGATATCGCGCTGATGATCTCGCTGGATATCGCGCTGACGGTATCACTGGATATCTTGCATGACATCGCGCTGATGATCTCGCTGGATATCGCGCTGACGGTATCACTGGATATCTTGCATGACATCGCGCTGATGATCTCGCTGGATATCTTGATATCGCGCTGGATGATCTCGCTGATATCGCGCACTGGATATCTTGCATGACATCGCGCTGATGATTTCGCTGGATATCGCGCTGACGGTCTCACTGGATATCTTGCATGACAACGCGCTGATGATCTCGCTGGATATCGCGCTGGCGATCTCGCTAGATATCTTGGTTTATATTTCGTTGATGGTCTCGCTGGATATCGCGCTGACGGTCTCACTGGATATCTTGCATGACATCGCGCTGATGATCTCGCTGGATATCGTGCTGGCGATCTCGCTAGATATCTCGGTTTATATCTCGTTGACGGTCTCACTGGATATCTTGCATGACATCGAGCTGATGATCTCGCTGGATATCTCGCTGACGGTCTCACTGGAGATCTTGCATGACATCGCGCTGATGATCTCGCTGGATATCGCGCTGACGGTCTCACTGGATATCTTGCATGACATCGCGCTGATGATCTCGCTGGATATCGCGCTGGCGATCTCGCTAGATATCTCGGTTGATGTCTCGTTGACGGTCTCACTGGATATCTTGCATGACATCGCGCTGATGATCTCGCTGGATATCTTGCATGACATTGCGCTGCTGATCTCGCTGGATATCGCACTGACGGTCTCACTGGATATCTTGCATGACATCGCGCTGATGATCTCGCTGGATATCGTGCTGGCGATCTCGCTAGATATCTCGGTTTATATCTCGTTGACGGTCTCACTGGATATCTTGCATGACATCGAGCTGATGATCTCGCTGGATATCTCGCTGACGGTCTCACTGGAGATCTTGCATGACATCGTGCTAATGATCTCACTGGATATCGCGCTGGCGATCTCGCTAGATATCTCGGTTTATGTCTCGTTGACGGTCTCACTGGATATCTTGCATGACATCGCGCTGATGATCTCGCTGGATATCTTGCTGATGGTCTCACTGGATATCTTGCATGACATCGCGCTGATGATCTCACTGGATATCGCGCTGACGGTCTCACTGGATATCTTACATGACATCGCGCTGATGATCTCGCTGGATATCGCGCTGACGGTATCACTGGATATCTTGCATGACATCGCGCTGATGATCTCGCTGGATATCGCGCTGGCGATCTCACTGGATATCTTGCATGACATCGCGCTGATGATCTCGCTGGATATCTTGCATGACATTGCGCTGCTGATCTCGCTGGATATCACACTGACGGTCTCACTGGATATCTTGCATGACATCGCGCTGATGATCTCGCTGGATATTGCGCTGACGATTTCGCTAGATATCTCAGTTGATATCTCATCGATGGTCTCCCTGTATATCGCGCTGACGGTCTCACTGGATATCTTACATGACATCGCGCTGATGATCTCGCTGGATATCGCGCTGACGGTCTCACTGGATATCTTGCATGACATCGCGCTGATGATCTCGCTGGATATCGCGCTGGCGATCTCGCTAGATATCTCGGTTGATATCTCGTTGACGGTCTCACTGGATATCTTGCATGACATCGCGCTGATGATCTCGCTAGATATCTTGCATGACATTGCGCTGCTGATCTCGCTGGATATCGCACTGACGGTCTCACTGGATATCTTACATGACATCGCGCTGATGATCTTGCTGGATATCGCGCTGGCGATCTCGCTAGATATCTCGGTTTATATCTCGTTGACGGTCTCACTGGATATCTTGCATGACATCGCGCTGATGATCTCGCTGGATATCTTGCTGACGGTCTCACTGGAGATCTTGCATGACATCTCGCTGATGATCTCACTGGATATCGCGCTGACAGTCTCACTCGATATCTTGCATGACATCGTGCTAATGATCTCACTGGATATCGCGCTGGCGATCTCGCTAGATATCTCGATTAATGTCTCGTTGACGGTCTCACTGGATATCTTGCATGACATCGCGCTGATGATCTCGCTGGATATCTTGCTGATGGTCTCACTGGATGTCTTACATGACATCGCGCTGATGATCTCGCTGGATATCGCGCTGACGGTATCACTGGATATCTTGCATGACATCGCGCTGATGATCTCGCTGGATATCGCGCTGGTGATCTCACTGGATATCTTGCATGACATCGCGCTGATGATTTCGCTGGATATCGCGCTGACGGTCTCACTGGATATCTTGCATGACAACGCGCTGATGATCTCGCTGGATGTTGCGCTGACGATCTCGCTAGATATCTCGGTTGATATCTCATCGATGGTCTCCCTGGATATCGCGCTGACGGTCTCACTGGATATCTTACATGACATCGCGCTGTTGATCTTGCTGGATATCGCGCTGACGGTCTCACTGGATATCTTGCATGACATCGCGCTGATGATCTCGCTGGATATCGCGCTAACGGCCTCGCTAGATATCTCGCTTCATATTATGCTGACAAATCACCAGATCAAATTTTTTAACAGCTAATAGCGGCAAAGCTAAGAAATCATTTATCAAAATCTGAATAAGAATTGGATGTGCGATTGAAATTTGTAACAAATGTAAATGAAATCGTGAAGTGGCATGGATAAGTATTTAAAATAATACCAGTAAGGAAAGAGAATAAAGATGTTTTTGACTTAGATCAAGCCAAGAATAAGTTACGCGCATACCTTGGTTGAAACTTTGAATTATATTGTGAAAATCAGTATTACTTATAGAGTAAAATCAGTCAGAGAAAATAGTACAGTAGAAGTTTTGACCTAAATCTATCCTAAAAAAATTTACACATTTATTGTGATTGAATCTGTGAATTTTTTTGTGAAAATGAGCTTCTATTTCGGAATTTTTCATGGTCAGCGGCTTAAAGTGAGCCGTTGGAATTATTGAATAAAGAAAAATTGGCTGAACACAATAAACGAGAGATGTTTTTGAACGAAGTCTAGGCCAGAAAAAGTTACGCTCGTTTCTTTGTTGAAACTATGAAATTTTTCTGGAAATGACCTTTCATTTTTTGAACTTCTCATACTCAACCGCCTTAGCTCAGCAAATAGGTATATTTTATAAAGATAAATCAGCTGAACAAAATCGTACAAAAACAGTTTTTACCTAAATCTAGCACAGAAATAGTTACGCGCAAATTTTTGTTGAAACTGTTAATTTTTTTTTTTGAAAATGAGCTTTCATTTCTGAATTTTTCATTCTGAATGTCCTCAAGTGAGCCGTTGGGCTTTGTTTATACAGAAAAATTCGCTGAAAAAATTATGATAAAGATTTTTCTGAACTAGCTCTAGCTGAGAAAAATTCACTTGCATATCATAGTTAAAACCTTGAATTTCATTGTGAAAATGAGGTATAATTTCTAACCATTTACTATATTGTTAGCTAAGAGGTTTAAATGTTGAAGGAATTAATTGAAAATATAAAAATAAATGAGGGCTAGTGCAGTTAAACAACGGCTAAGTTCATGTTCTTACGAAGTTTGTGCTAAGTCCAGTTCATTTATCTGACATTACTTTATTCCTTTAATTCATTTATTATTCATTCAAATATTTGACGTTCTCATTATTCATTGAGCTTTATCGTTTCTCCGAGATGTATGCCTTAGTTTTTTGGCCGAAAGAAAAAACCACAAGTGTGATTCAGTCAAAACTAATTAATAAGCGACTGGAGGCTAATCGTGCAACTGTCAGATGGGGACGAAAGTACCTGTCCGCTTTTATAATTGCGGAAAGCAGTAAGTTTCAAATTTTTGTATTGATTCACCATTAATAAATTGAATTTAATAATTTTAATACTCCTAAATTAATTCGATGAATTTTGTTTTCCCCTTTTTACAGAAGATATTGTTTGGTTGGAAAGTCTTATTGTAAATACATGCGGGATTATCATTGGTTATTCGGATGATCGTTTGAAGCTTGATGCCTCCGTTCAATTTTCTTCCCCTTCTATTGGTCATAACGGCACTATGGACAATTTTCCTGGTCGCAGTTCCGATGATTTTCACATTTATTCTGTTGCTGCGGCTGCTTCTGTTAACCAAACAACTACACCAACTACTACTACGGTTCCAGTTACCCCTGTGACTTTTAATGTTGACCATCCAGCGGCTCTAACTACTTCTATGGTTCCAGATTCTTCCGCGACTTTTGTTGTCAACCGAACAGTTACCCTACCTGTTTCTTCTACCCCGAATAATGCTGCAGTTTCGACTTTTCACCAAACATCTACTCCAAACGCTTCTACTACCCTGGATGTAGTTGTGTCTTCTGCTGTCGATCGAAAAGCTACTCTAACTATTTCTACTACTCCAAAAGATGTTGCGGCTTCTGTTATTTACCGAATAGCTAATAAAATTGTTTATATTTTTCGAGTAGTTGTTAATGTGGTTGCTGCGGCTATTGACTATACCACTGCTTCGACCAGTACCGATACAACTTCCACTGAATCTACTTGTCCATCGAACAGGCCTACTGTAAATCAAGCCATGGTCGAATTAACAGAAGGAAGCAATGTCCATATAGAGCGTCTAAAGTTACAAGATGTTTTGAGATTCAAAAATAAACCGAATGAGATGACTCGACGACTGTTGCGCAGCATTCTTGGTGCGGAACGATTGAAACACCTGACTCTCACTGAGATTCACTCTAATTTAGAGTTAACTAACATCCTTAACACTATTGAAAGTAAATTATTTCAATTTATAATATAAAAGTTGTTAATATAGGTATAGCACAGATAAGTAAATATTCAAAATCGTTAATTGGTTTCAGGCTTTACACAACAGAACACGTGCGAAGAACTTCAGTTAACGAACGATAAATTCAATAGATGTGTCACTCTGTTTTTGTACAATTTAAAGAATCCAAAAAAATAGTTAAAACATTTTCAAATAAATAAATTTCAGATTAATTTATTGAAGATTGTTTGAATTGATTATTTTGGTGAAAAATAATAAATAGATAACCTTACTATTAGCACGATATCCAGCAAGACCTTCAGTACGAAATCTCAAAATATTTTTTTCTTTTTTTTTTCAACCAATTAGAGAGCTTGGCCCCGCCGATCTTTTTTCTTTGTCTTAACAGAACCAAATTCCTGGCCGGAATTATTATACTAATCGATGTCTTCATTAGTACCCTGGAAAGCAGCGTGGACTTCGTTTCATATTTTTTTTATAAAAGTACTTATTGTTATCCTGATAAGCAACCTGGAGTTTGTCCTGGTGCTCCACCTGGTGAAAGTCATTATTATCCTGATAAGCAGCTTAGAGTTTGTCCTCTTTATTTTGTCGATAATAGTCCTCATTATTATCCTGATGACAAACCTGGAGTCAGCCTGTTCATTTTTAACTTCCCCTTTCCGCTAAGAAAATTGAAAATTTTCAAAAATCGGGAAGTTATTGGTTTTGCCACGTTTTTCGAAAATCGAGCTCATCAGATCTTGACGTTTTGAGGTCCTAGGAAGCTTCCCTGATTTTTTTCGCGATGATGTCCGTGTCCGTGTGTGTGTGTGTGTGTTTTTTTTTTCCCCTTAGGGGGGGGGAATCCTTTTTACGGATTCTAGGCGTAGCTGTTTGGCCTGGATATGTGGCGACTCGACGCAGCGTCATATTAAAACTCGACGCTAACGCCCCTACCCACTAAACCCTAAACCCCTTTCCTCTTTCCTCTAATCCCTCATGGAAACCGCCGTTAGGCATTACTTCGTGGGGGGAGGATATAGCGACTGCTCTTCCTTCTGGTAACTAGGTATTATTTTACCTTTCTTCTAGTTGTTGTCATTTGCTCTTTTTCTTTCGATGGAACGCAAGTCTATAAGGACTTCTGTTGCAAACGTGTTTGCGGCATTCCAGGCAGCCTCTGATGACAGCATTGCTTCTACTATTGTCTCTGGTTGGATTTTCTTCTTCAGGATCATCTCCAGCTCATCGCGCTGTGGGTAAAATCGTGGGCACTCAAAGAAAACGTGCTCCGCGTCTTCATTGATTCCTGGGCAGGACGGGCACTCCGGTGAATCATCATGCTTGAAGCGGTGAAGATACGTCCGAAAACATCCATGTCCTGACAACATCTGCGTCAGATAGTAATTGACCTCGCCATGACTCCGGTTTATCCAAACGTCGATTTTCGGTATGAGACGGTGTGTCCATCTTCCTGTTGTCGCGGCGTCCCACTGCGATTGCCATCGTGCGATGCTGTTCTGCCGTTCTTCAGCTCTGAGTTTCTCGGCACTTAGTGTGGTTGACCTCTTTCGTTGGTAAAGGTTCCGTCTTTCCTCAGCTAGAACTCTAAGCGGCAGAGTTCCGGAAATGACACACACTGCTACTTCTGATATCGTGCGGAATGCACTGGCTAGTCTTACAGCGCTCAGTCGATATACTGGTCCAGCTTTTCTCCATGATTCTTGCAACTTCAGCGCGTCTGCCCAAATGGATATTCCATATGTGAGCACCGATGTGACAACTGATGATAGTAGTAGTCTGTTGCTCTTCTTTGGGCCTCCGACGTTCGGCATCAGTCGTGCGAGACTAGCCCTCACTACTGACGCTTTGGCACTGACGTGTTCCACTTGCTGTTTAAAGTTGAGACGGGCATCAAGTATCACTCTCAAATATCGGATGTAAGGTTGTGATGTGATTTCTTGTTCGCCGACTTTCAGCTTGATAGTCTCTAACACTTTTCTGCTGGATATAAGCACTGCCTCAGTTTTGTGTGTAGCCAGATGCAGGTTTACCGTATTCATCCACCAATGGACTCGCTCGAAGGTGATGTCGAACATGTTGTTAATTTCGTCAAGGTGTTTAGCGACGATTACTACGGCTACGTCGTCTGCATATGCTACGAGTTTTACACTTCTTGGAAATTTCAATCTCAATAGGCCATCGTACATGATATTCCACAGCAGTGGACCAAGTACAGAGCCCTGGGGTACACCTCCGGTAATATCGTACTCTTTTAGACCATTCTTCGTGTCGTATTTAAGAACTCTATCGGTGAAATAGCTGGCCACTATTCTACAGAGGTATTCTGGAACGTTTTTCTCTCGAAGAGCTTGCATGATGCAGTTCCAGTTGGCGGAATTGAAGGTGTTTTTAATGTCTAATGCCGCCACCAGGCAATACTTCTTTGTGCCACCCTTCCATCTGGTTCCTGCGATCGCTTCTTTAGCCGTGCTAACAACCAGATTGATCGCGTCCAGGGTTGATCATCCTTTCCGGAATCCATACTGGTTGTCTGCCAGGAGTGGGTCGACTACTGCATCTATTCGTTGATGAATTATGCGCTCAAGTATCTTACCCGCCGTATCTAGCATGCAAAGTGGTCGGTAAGATGACGGTTCTTCTGGTGGTTTCTTCCCTTTAGGTAACAGTACCAATCGTTGCTGTTTCCACTTACGAGGAAAAGTCCCCTCTTTGAGGCATGCATTATAAGCGTCTAGGAATAATGTTGGAGCTGCCTTTATGATGGTTTTCAAGGCTAAATTAGGGATTCCGTCCAGTCCCGGCGCTTTATTATTCCCTAAACGGTTACAAGCCTCCAGCAGTTCTTCTGCAGTGACAGGTGGGATGTCGTCCTATTTGCCTGGCGCCAACTGGTAATCGTAGTTGCGTTGCTGTGGAAACAGTGCAGTGACGATTTTCTGAAGAAGTTGAGGACACGTAGGTGATGGCATTTGTTGTTTTTTCAGGTGGGTCATAACCACCTTATAAGGCCTACCCCACACGTCTTTATCCACCTCGTATATAAGCTCTTTCCAGCATCTTCTTTTGCTCTCTTTGATGGCTTTATTCAGTTCACGACGCGCCTTTTTGTAGTCTGCGATCAGCTCCACTGAGTTGGGCCGTTGATAGCCGCGCTGAGAGATTCTTCTTTTCTTATGACACTCTTTACGGAGGACGCTGATGTGGTCGTTCCACCAATGCACCGAAGGTCTCGAATTTATGCCACGTTTACGAGGCATACTGGCATCACAAGCATGTGTTACTCTCCTCATCAGGTCCTTAGTCTGTTCTTCTGCACTTCCAGTGTTGATCGGATCACCATCGAGGGCTATTAGTAATGCTTCTGGGTCAAAAGATTTTACCTTCCAACCAACGATGTTAGACTGCTTGACTGGTCTCTTGGGGTTCTGGTCGCTTGATATTTCCCAGAATATCGCATGATGGTCGCTGGCAGTGTAGATGTCCAACACTTTCCAGTTGCAGTCGCCTCTGGCAAGGCTATTACTGACAAAAGTGAGGTCTACAATTGAGCTTGCGTCACCTTTGGTGTAGGTCGGCGTATCACCACTGTTGAGCAAAACCACATCTAGTGTAGTAAAGGCCTCCAGTAGTGCTTTCCCTCGTGCGTTTGTATGTTTGCTGCCCCAGTCAACTGCCCAAGAGTTGAAGTCTCCGGCTATCGCTACTGGATGGTATTGCTTCGCATCTTCGGTTAGTCGATCCAGGAAATCAGTGAAGTCAACAATGGAGAGGCTAGGTGGTGCGTAGCAGCTATAGAAGCAGATGCCTTCTACTGATACTGCTACAAAGCCGGCATTGCTGTTGTCGACTGCATTTTGGAAAGAAAGCTTGCCACATGACCAGATGACAGCTTTGGATGTGCTGTCAGATTCCCAGGGTTGGGTACTCAGGTGTTTATATGGCTCTGCTATCAGTACCAAGTCCAGCTCTAATTCTCGCACAGATTGCATGAGCAGGTCATGCGCTGCTTCACAATGGTTGAGGTTGAGCTGCAATATCCTCATGCTTGTTTGTTCGTCAACTTCTGGAGCACCTCCTGATATACCGGGCATCTGTAGGTGCCGGCATGGTGAGCCACGTCCTTTGCTCCTTGCTGGTCAGCACATATTGCATACTTGGCAGAATTTTTACAGTCCGCGATACGGTGCCCTTCTTGTCCACATCTGATGCAGAGTTTAGATCGGTCTACTTGGCTTTTACATTGGGGCCCAACATGTCCAAAGTGCCAGCATTTAAAGCATTGGATAGGTCTCGTCGTCGCTTTGATTCGGCAGTTAACCCACCCGACATGGATCTTGCCGGTTCCTTTCACTAATTTTCGCGCGATGGTCATAGGTAAAGTGACTGCATTCGTCTGCGTACCTCTGAAAGCCTTACGGATTTTTATTCCTTCTAGAGGTATCTCATGATCTTTTCCAACTTCCTCTTTTAGGGCGGCCTGGATCTCTTCCTTCGTCGTTTCTTCGTCGATGTCTCGAATCTCAATGGTCTCCTGTGGACCTTTACAGACTACCTTAGCATCGTCTTGAAGAATTCCTGTGATGGTCCTCTGCAAGGCTTGGCCTTTGTCAGCACTTTTTCTTGACAACGTGATCAGCATATCTCCGGTCATTGTCCTGCGGATCTTCTCGACGGTATTTCGAACCTGGTCTGCTGGGACATCACGCTTTATGCGGCGCAATATCTCGGAATACTTCTCTTTTTCGGCAGGGCGGATTATCAGCGCGTCAGGTCTGATCCATTTGCGCGATTTTTTCCGCTTAGGTTCCGGTCATGGCTCCTTCAGCAATTGCTTTGGGAGGTGATCCTGCTCCGGCCTTCTCTTCTTCGATTCTACTTTTTGCCACGCGTCGACCTCCTTATTTTTGGCACTCCGTGCCGCCACTTCTTTCGGAGGACTTGGTTTTGTGTCCTTTTTCTTCATTACTTCGTTGACCGTTGGGTCAGGAGAGTTACGGTCTTTCCTCTTCCCAGACCTGACACCAGTGTCGCTTCTGTCTTCTGTTACAGATTCACCATCGCCTTCGGCACCGGTGTCCATCTCTTCGACGGTGTCTGCGGCAGGTTGTCTGCTCTTCTTCGGTGTGACATTGGGAGTTTGCCGTTGTTGTGCCTGCCATCCGTCATCAAGTGTTCTGAACCTTTGAAGGGCGTTGACTACGCCGGTTGTCTTCGTCGTGATCTCTTTGTGGATGTTGACTTTAGACTTAACGAACTCATGCAGCTCGCTAGTAAGCTTATCAAGGTGTTCCAGCGCTTGTGCCCTCTTCATCTCAGCGCTTGCTACGATAGCTGCTTGCTGGGCGTGAGCCCCGTTTTGACTCTTGTTTGTTTCCATATTTTTACTCATACTTTTTGATTTACCAACGCATCGTACGGAGTGGAGCGGGTTGTCATAACTAGGAACGGGTGTACCCTCGGAGATAGTACTCCTACCCCAGTTCCCTGAGGCCTAGCCGACACTTAGCCAGTCCCGGAATACACGGACGGACTAGACTCGCTCGGAGCGGTGAAGATTCCGATATCTAACACTCACTGCGTACTTCCTGATCAAGGCCCGAAGTGGCTGGCTCCTGATCCACTGCTGCAACTTACACCTCGGCAGAGCAAGCTCACATCAGCCGTGGCCTGCATCGTCGAAAACTACGATACAGGTTCCGGACACTCCCAGTGAGTTACAGCAGGGACCGATCGTCTTGTTAGGTCAGTTAGTGTGACCAACCCATTAAAGGGGAGTTTGGTCCACGGAAGCGTATTTTGTTTAGTTATTTTGCTTGGCTCCTACCCGCTGTACCTCATCAACTAAGAGATTAAGTGTCATCCAAAGACAGCGAGCATCCGCTCGGGGAGACGCGCCCGGTAGCAGTATCTCTTCTGCCCCGAGTGTGTGTGTGCGTGTGTGTGTGTGTGTGTGTGTGTGTGTGTGTGTGTGTGTGTGTGTGTGTGTGTGTGTGTGTGTGTGTGTGTGTGTGTGTGTGTGTGACCCTCTTATAACTTTTGAACGGCTTGACCTATTTAATCGTGATTGGTGCCATTCGAAAGGGCTTGACTGAACTTAGATTTTGAATACTATTTGGACCGATTCGAACCAGTAGATTTTGAGAAATCTCAAAAAAACTACAAAAAAATTTTTTTGAAATGAGGTTTTTTTGGAATTACTTTTAAATGGCTTCACCGATCAATTCTAAAATCTAATAAGCTCTTAAGATCAATAAACCACGTCAATCACCGCAAGCCCGGTCAAAATAAGTTGATTCGTTCGTGAGTTATCGTTGTCGAAAGAAAACCAAAAAAAGTGTTTTTTCGGAATTACTTCAAAATTTCTGGCTCGATCGATTTAAACTTGAAAATTTTTCATGGAGCTTCAAAAACTTTGTCTAATCCCGCCAACCTCGTGAAAATCGGTTCATTCATTCAAAAGTTATTATAAAGTCATCCTAATTTTTTTAATAAAAGTTCTTAAGCACCAGGACAAACTCCAGGCTGCTCATCAGGATATAATAATGACTTTTATCAAAAAATAAAAAGAATGAATTCCAGGTTGCTCATGCAAGTACAATTTTTAAAAATAATAATCATTATTATTATTATGAAGCTAATTTAAAAATAATATTAACAAATGAATAATTATTTTGTCAACATTTTATATTTGCCACATATTTCACTTCACTAAGTATTGAAATTTTGTGAAAGTGATGCCTAGATTATTGCCAACATTTCAACAAAAATGGCAACGCATCTGCCAAGAACTGCAATTGCCTCCTGGAGTGTACGAACCTGGTGACAATAACATTAATTGTACATATTGTAAGATATACATCAATCACGTTACAAAGCGTGACATAAGACGTCATCATGATAGTGCCAGACATATAAATAACGCGAACCTTCGTACTGAACCTCCGCAAGCCAACCAAGATGTCATTCAAGCATGTCCTGTCCGAAAGAGTACATTTAATTACGAATTGAGTAAGGCGCTCATGGCTGCTGATATACCATCAGAAAAAGTAAACAATGTCAAGTTTAAAGAGTTTTTAGAGAAGTATACACAGCAAATGATACCTGACGCATCGACATTACGCAAAACGTATGTAAACACCGTGTACGACATGAACTTGCAAAAGCTTCGAGTGGAAATTGGAAACCATCCGATTTATATTTCAGTAGATGAAACAACTGATGCGCAGGGACGTTTTATTGCACACGCTATAATTGCTCCACTGATTCCTGGGAATGAAAGTACGCCAAGATTGATTAAGTGTAGTGAAATACCGAGAGCTGATGCTAATAACATTGTGCTATTTGTCGAAAGCGCTTTATACAAGTTATGGCCTGCTGGGATTCAAAATGATCGTGTTCTTCTTTTCCTTTCTGATGGAGCTCCGTACATGGTTGCTGCAGGAAATTTACTCCGACAAATCATCGCCGACAGCGAAATTCCCGAGTTTGTCAAACAAAAAATGGAAAATGTTTTGGTAAAAAATGTGGGCTTTACTAGGACTTTATTGAATATTTTCCGACGAATGCTGGGTGATCAAGGAGCCGTCATCCCTGCGGGATGGAACGATGATGATATCCAGTGTATGAGTCATGCGCCTATTACAACATGCGACACAGAGAGATCATTATCGGACTTCAAAAATTTATTCCGAGACAAGCGACACAGATTTACCATTAATAATTTAGAAAAACATGTATTTGTGTATTTTAATAGTCGATAAAAATATTAATATATTAATACTATTTTTATGATTTTGAAAAATCTTAATGTACAAAACAAAGTTAAACGAAAAAAATTTTTTTTTTAATGTTGACACTTATCATCCTATGAAAATAAATGATTACCTCCTTAGAAATTGTCCTTCAATTTATCATTCCTATTTTCCTTTAACCAATCCTTCAAAATATTCCTTTCTTTATCCTGGTTAACCCTTACCGGCCACACGGGGTGACTAATTACATGTGGTCGTTATGGGGCCTGGGTGAGGCCGGTAAGGGTTAATAACCTAGATTTTGTCCTTCAAACTATCTTAACAGTTGCCCTTCTGCGCGACCTTACAAGTTTCCTGCATGTTTATCTGCTAACCTCCTTAAAAATTGTCCTTTAATTTATCCTTTCTATTTTCCTTTAACCCTTCGTTACTCGCACTATACGAGGATTCCCTGCATAACACTACTTAACCTAATAGAGTTGGCGTGAGTACGAGTGAGACACTAGAGAAAGCGCGAGTAACGGAAGGTTAACCTAGCCTTCAGAATATCCTTGTCTTTATCCTAATCAACTGGATTTGATCCTTGAAACTATCCTTACAGTTGGCCTTCTTTGCAACCTGACAAGTATCCTGCATTTTAATCTGCTAACTTCCCTAGAAATTGCCTTTTTGAATATCGTTCCGATTGTCCTTTAAATCAATTTTTAAAATATACTTTTTCTTATGCTCTGCTCAATAGTCCATCCGATATCCAGTGAGATCACCAGCGCGATATCCAACAAGATCGTCAGCGTGATATCAATTAATATATCCAGCGAGATCGTCAGCGCGATATCTACCGAGATATCGAGTGAGACCGTCAGTGCGATATTCAGCGACATCATCAGCGTGATTCAAAGCAAGATATCCAGTGAGACCGTCAGCGCGATATCCATAGAGACCGTCAGCGAGACCCTCAGCGAGTGCGTCAGCGCGATATCCAGCGAGACCGTCAGTGCAATATGCAGCGAGATATCTTGTGAGACCGTCAGCGCGATATCCAGCACGGCATAGATCGAGATGACCGGCGAGACCGTCAGCGCGATATCAAGCAAGATATCCACTGAGAACGTCAACGAGATATCAACCGAGATATCCAGTGAGATCATTAGCGCGATATCTAGCGAAATCATCAACGAGATATAAACCGAGATATCCAGCGAGATTGCCAGCACGATATCCAGCGAGATCATCAGCGCGATATTAAGCAAGATATCCAGCGAGACCGTACGTGCGATATCAACCAAGATATCCAGCGAGATTTTTAGCGCGGTATCAAGCAAGATATTTAGCAAGACCGTCAGTGCGATATCCAACAAGATCGTCAGCGCGATATTAAGCAAGATATCCAGCGAGACCGTCAACGAGATTCTAGCAAAACCGTCAGCGCAATGTCCAGCGCGATATCCGTCTGATTATCCTCTTGCATTAGTTTCACCACCAAGATATCTTAACCTTACTGTCCATGCTGCTTACCAGCCTAAATATCACTTTGCGAACAATCCTTTATATGTCCTTCAAAACAACCTCCGAAATATCCTATTTCATATTATTCTAAATTTCATCTCCATTTTTTTTTTTTTTTTGAGTAAAAATAATGTTTTTTTATACTTTATTTGCGAAAAATGTCAGAAATCAATTACAAATATTATTTTAATACTTAAAATTGTTCTGAATCTATATTTTTCAATTGTTTTTATCGAATTTAACAATTTATTCAAATATTCTCCCAGCCAATCAAAATTGTCGTTATAAAAATCTGTCTCGCGCTTTTTTTAGCAGGGCTAACTTCCTGACTCTAGTCATATGATAAGAAGATTGCTTACAAACAAAAATCATCTTTATAAATTATTTGCTTTAATTATATTACATAATAATAACGTTTATTGTAAAATAGCAAATTCTATCACAGCTCTTAATTATCTTTTATATTTCAAAATATTAACAACGTTAATTTATTTAGTGAATTGAATTATTATCAGTATTCCAGTTATAGGTTTATAAAAAGTGTCAAAAGAAAATTGCTATTTTTGCATCTTATTTTAAATAAATTTTTATTAACATTCAATAAATTCTATTTAATAAATAATTTATTAACTGGATAAATATTTATTGAATCCTATGATATTAAAAAATCATTTATTAACAATTAATAAGCCTCATTAAATATAATATACAAATCCTTCTATCAGTGTAATATCTATAAATCTACACTCCTTCTTAATTAAGATATGAAAAGATTTAATTGATTATTTAATTTGGATATTATTCAAAAGTTTATCCTTTACATTTTTTAATTTTTTACTGCCCAAAGCTTCAGTCAGCATGTCTGTAATATTTTCTTTTATGTAAACATATTCAATTTTTATTATTTTCTTCAAAATCATATCTTCAATAAAATGCTTCGTTCTATCAATATGTTCACTATGTTTAGAATTTTGACATAATCTAGATACATTTATTTCACCAACGACATTAACATATAGCTCAACATTATTACGTTTTTAAAATCTAGACTCCCATCTTTTATGTTAATAAGATCCTCATCATTTAATGTTGCAGACAAATATTCATCTTTTGCAGTTTGTAATGCGACACAATTTTTTTTTTGACTGCCTAGATACTGCATTTTCTCCTGATAATACTATTGATCCACTTCCATTTTTCCAATTAGTATTGTCAGCAACCTAGTCTGACTGAATATATTTTTATTATAAAATTTTCACAGTTTTCTTTTATAAAAATCATTATTCTCTAGTTCCTTTTAAATATCGAATTATTATCTTAGTTGCTACCTATGTTTAACATGTTAGCATATCTAATATTTTACTAAATAAGGAACTGAATACCTTGAGTCTGTCTGGTATCGAAGAAACCGCGAAGTACGTTATACTTCCAATTAATTCACGTTGAAGTACATCAACTTGTTTCAAATTTCGATCAAATAAAAATTAACTGCCATAAAAGTTACTGTTATTTTACCATGATAGATATTGAATTGATCCAAAATTTTTGAATTAATTTCGATTAAGTTATAATTGTACTATTTTCATTTTTTATTGAGCAACATATAAATGTTTTGATGAATTGGTATTGATGAATTTTGTTTTTACTTTGTCTCTAAATGCTCGGTTCATTCGTTCTTAATTTCAAGTTCCATTTTATTATAAAATATATGCTTGAGTATTGTAAAGTAATTATTTTCCGTTTAGAGGAGAAGGGGATCAATTAAGCCAAAAAAATATAATATATAATAATAACTATTTTTGATGTTATAATAGGTGAATAATAATAATAGCATAATAAATTCAATAAATGAATTAATTAACAATTAATGAAATTAAAAAAAAAATATAAAAGTATCCAACCGTGTCAAGTGGTTCACCTGACTTCAGCGCAGGTACAATTGAACCACTCGTTAAGATCAGTTGAACCAAATGAAAAAAAAATTAAAAAATTACTTGTAATAAATAACTTATGATATATTGTATCTAAATGCTAATCTTACTCAATCTGACAAACTGATACTATTGGGGTATTTAATTTGATGAACTTTTTTTATAAAATTAAAAATTTTTTGACGTATTGCATTACAAGGGTTGCCCATGTAAAATCAAGATACATGGGTAAGTCTCTATGCATAGACCATGGTTAGCCTATGGTTCCATCTTCCCTAAAACTGATAAATGAAAAAATCCTGAACAATTTTAAGAGATAATTGATAAATAATGAATTATTGAACGATAATTTCATTATAAATCAAATAACGGATGCTAAAATAGACAAGAATCAAAATAATATAACTAAAATTCTGTGATTACATTTGAAAACTAAAATATTAAAAAAAAATTAGAAAAACAGTAAACCCTGAAGGCCATCCGTGCAACTTCCCGCTAATTCCATACCTAGGTGCATAAAATTGCATTAATGACGTTTTTGAGCTTGAAGAGCTCAAAAATACAATTTATGTGTTATTTTGAGCTCTTCGAGCTCAAAAGTCTGATAGAAGTAACATAGAACAATATTTTTAAAATTTTCAAACCGCACTAACTTTTAAATGAATCACTCGATTTTCACGCGGTTGGCAGTATTTGACGCAATTTTTTTAGTTTCATGAAAAATCTTCAAGTTTGAATTGATAAAACTAGGAAATTTGGATTAATTCCAAAAAAACACTTTTTTTGGTTTTCTTTTGTTCATGATATTTCTTGAACGAATTGACTAATTTTGACCGGCTTGACGGCGATCGACGTAATTTTTTCATGCTAATAGCTGATTAGTTTTTGAAATCGATCAGTGCAGCCATTTCAAAGTTATTCCAAAAAATGTCGGAGTTATATTAAAAAAACAATTGTTTCCAAATATTTTATCGAGGATATCTCTCGAACTAATCAACCGATTTCCACGTTTTTGGCGGTTTTTAAGCTCTGAAATTATTCTATATCATCAAAAACGATCCGAGATGAAATGGCGAAGTTATGTCAAAAAAACACTTTGTCCGGTTTTCTTTCGTTCACGATATCTCTCGAACGAATCAACCGATTTTGACCGAATGAGCGACGATCGGCGTGGTTTTTCAAGCTTACCCGAGTCAAAATTAAAACACTAATTCGAGCCTCAAAAGCCTACTTTCTTTTGATGATGTGCCTACCGCTGAATGAGAAATACTATTTCGACCCTCAATGTATTCAAAATAGGGTATGGAGGCCAAAATTAGTGTTTTAGAATAATATTTTCAACCTCCAAAACCTAGGATCGCTTTGAACACATTTTTTGCGGTACTTTAGCCTACTAAGAGCATAAGTAGGTTAATTTTACGATTTCATGGAACATAAAATTTCGTCAGTTTACAGTTGAAAACATTAACTAAGTCCAGTTTTAGACTTAGAATTTTTTAACTTTATGCTCTCAATAAAATTTTCGAAGATTTTACTTTAACTTTGAATGTGAAAAACTGAAGTTTCAGAATTTGGTTAAAATATTATATATTAGTAGCAATACTCATTTTTTTACACGCAAAAAAGTAAACTGTAATAAATAATAAGGTAAAATCCCCAACTATTGACACTATAAGAGACAATTATAATTTCATTTTTTTTAAGCAATCAAATGTCAATATCGTTGAATTTTATTTGTGGTAATGTCTCAAGTAATGTTGTTACTAATCAATTTTATTTTTTAAAAATGATAATCAGTGATATCTACTAATTAATTTTAAATAATTAAATAGATTATCCGGATACACCAATTATTGACAGGTTAAAAAACTGATTAATCTAATTATTGACATACCTTAGCCCCAATTAATGACACCTATAATGTGAATGTGTCGAATTATCGGCTTATTTTTATTTATCGACTTATTATTAAATAATCAATATTATTAAATTTTATTAATAATAATTCCTATAAATGATTAATTACTATTAAAAAGATAAAAATTGATTCAAGAATAATTCATTGAATCAGAAGAGTTCAAGCTCTTACAGCAAATTTTTTAGATTAAAGTAAAAAAAGGGTCATATAACGCTGTCGACTGGCTGTCAATATGAGATTCAACTTAAAAATTATGAACTAGTTATTGACACCCATGATTAAAATATTGTAAAGCATACAATTAATTTCGATTATTTAATTTTATAAATTTTTCATATATTGTCAATTAAAAAAAATTAGGAAAACGGTTGACCCTGAAGGCCATCCCTGCAACTTCCCGCTAATTCCATACTTAGGCGCTTAAAATTGCACCAATGACGTTTTTGAGCTTTCGAGCTCAAAAATACAATTTGTGGGTTATTTTGAGCTCTCCGAGCTCAAAGAGATTGCTTTTCTATGCTTTAAAGCACTTCGAGCTTAAAAGTCTGATAGAGATTTGATAAGACACTATTTTTTGAATTTTCAAACCGCAATAACTTTTGAATGAATAAACCGATTTTTACGCGGTTAGAAGCATTCGACGTAGTTTTTCAAGCCTCACAAAGAATTTTAAATTTTGAATTGATCGCGCTAGGAATTTTGGAGTTATTCCGAAAAAACACTTTTTTCGGTTTTCTTTCGTTCACGATATCTCTCGAACGAATCAACCGATTTTGACCGGACTGGTGGCGATCGACGTGGTTTTTTGAGGTTAAGAGCTGATAAGTTTTTAAAATTGAACCTTTAAGCCGTTTAAAAGTTATTCCAAAAAAACCACATTTGAAAAAAATTTTTTTTTCAGTTTTTTTAAGATTTCTCAAAATCTATTGATCTGAATCGGTCCAAATAGTTTTCAAAATCTAAATTTGGTCAAGCCCTTTCGAATGGCATCAACCGCGATGAAATCGGTCAAGCCGTTCAAAAGTTATAAGCGGTTCACATACTTTCACACACACACACACACACACACACACACACACACACACACACACACACACACACACTCGGGGCAGAAGAGATACTGCTACCGGGCGCGTCTCCCCGAGCGGATGGGAGAACGCTCGCTGTCCTTGGATGACACTTAATCTCTTAGTTGATGAGGTACAGCGGGTAGGAGCCAAGCAAAATAACCAAACAAAATACGCTCCCGTGGACAAAACTCCCCTTTAATGGGTTGGTCGCACTAACTGACCTAACAAGACGATCGTTCTCTGCTGTGACCCACTGGGAGTGACCGGAACCTCGTGTCGTAGTTTCCGACGATGCAGGCCACGGCTGATGTGAGCTTGCTCTGCCGAGGTGTAAGTTGCAGCAGTGGATCAGGAGCCAGCCACTTCGGGCCTTGATCAGGAAGTACGCAGTGAGTGTTAGAGATCGGAATCTTCACCGCTCCGAGCGAGTCTAGTCCGTCCGTGTATTCCGGGGCTGGCTAAGTGTCGGCTAGGCCTCAGGGAACTGGGGTAGGAGTACTATCTCCGAGGGTACACCCGTTCCTAGTTATGACAACCCGCTCCACTCCGTACGATGCGCTGGTGAATTTAAAAGTATGAGTAAAATTCAGGAAAACAACAATAGTGAAAACGGGCCTCATGCCCAACAAGCAGCGATTGAAGCAAGCGCTGAAATGAAGCGGTCGCAAGCGTTTGAACGCCTTGAAAAGCTGACCAGTGAGCTAAATGACTTCATCCAATCTAAGGTCAATATCCACAAGGAGATTAAGACCAAGACGACCAGCGTAGCCAATGCCCTCCAGAGATTCAAGAAACTTGATGAAGAATGGTGTTTAACAGTACGACGCACTTCTCGCACTACACCGGAGAGAAGCATTCAAGCAACTATCGTGAATGAAGAAGCAATGGACACTGGAGCCGAAGGTGACGGTGAATCAGTCGCGGAAGACAGAATCAGAACTAGCAGCAAGTCAACTAAGAGAAAAGATCGATCTTCTCCCGACCCAACGATCTGCCAAGTTGTGAAGAAAAAGGACCTGAAACCAAGCCCTCCGAAAAACACGGCAGTGCAGAACGCCGGAAAAAAGAGGTGACTGAATGGCAGAAGGTCCAATCCAAGAAGGAGAAGAAGGAGCAAGCGAGAGAGCGGTTACCAAAACAACCGGTGAACAAATCTCGGCCGGAGCCTAAGCGGGAAAAACCGCGAAAATTCACCAAACCAGATGCCTTAATTATTCGACCCGTTGAGAAGGCAAAATATGCCGAGATACTGCGTCGGATTAAAAAGATGTCCCACCAGATCAGACCCGTGACGTCGTTGACAAGGTTCAAAAGACGAATGATGGGAATATGCTCATTACGCTTTCCAGAAAGACCGCAGACAAAGGACAAGCTTTGCTGAAGACCATCAAGAGCATCCTTAAAGAAGAAGCGCAAGTCATCTGTAAAGGCCCAGAGGAACAGCTTGAAATCCGGGACATTGACGACGAAACAACTAAAGACGATGTCCGGAAGGCCTTACAAGAGGCAGCTGGAAATGACTACGAAATACCTGAAGATGTCATTAAAATTCGTCCGGCCTACAGAGGTACTCAAACTGCTTCGGTACGATTGCCAGCAGCAATAGTGCAGAAGATACTTGGAAAGACAGGCAAAATAAGGATTGGCTGGGTAAATTGCCGTGTCAGAGCAATTAAGACACCATTACGATGCTATAAGTGCTGGCACTTTGGGCACACTACTGCCCAATGTAAAAGCGAAGTCGACCGATCTGGGCTTTGCATCAAATGTGGGCAAACAGGTCATCAAGCTGCTCAATGCCAAAATAAAGTGAAATGTGCGTTATGTGCGGAAAAACCTGGCTCTCAGGACACTGCTCACCGGTCTGGTTCTGGCCGATGTCCAGTCTTCCAAGAAGCACTCCAGAAGCTGACAAATAAACGAACATGAGGATACTGCAGCTTAACATCAATCACTGCGAAGCTGCGCATAACCTGCTTATGCAGACAGTACGGGAATTAAAGCTCGACGTTGTGCTTTTATCGGAGCCATATAAACATTTAGCTGGACAACCTTGGGAGACGGATATCACCACGAAAGCTGTGATCTGGGCTTGTGGTAAGCTCCCTTTCCAGAGTGTAGCTACCAATGGCAGTGCTGGCTTTGTAGCAGCATCAGTAGATGGCATCCGTTTTTACAGCTGCTACGCACCACCTAGCCTCTCAATTGCTGAGTTTACTGACTTCTTGGATCGACTGACCGAGGACGCGAAGCAACATCATCCAGTGGCGATAGCCGGGGACTTTAACGCCTGGGCAGTGGACTGGGGCAGTAAGCAGACTAATGCACGAGGAAGAGAGCTGCTAGAAGCTCTTTCTACACTAGATGTAGTCTTGCTCAACAGTGGTGACACGCCGACCTACACCAAAGGTGACGCAAGCTCGATTGTAGACGTCACTTTTGTCAGTACCAGCCTTGCTAAAGGTAACACTAACTGGAAGGTACTGGACATCTACACTGCCAGTGACCATCATGCGATACTCTGGGAAACGTCAAACGACCAGAACCTCCGGGGGCCTATCAAGCAATTTAACACCGTCGGTTGGAAGGTGAAATCTCTTGACCCAGAAGTATTGCTAACAGCCCTCGATAGTGATCCGATAGAGACTGGATGTGCAGAAGAACATACTAAGGCTCTGATGATGCGAGTAACACAAGCTTGTGATGCCAGTATGCCTCGCAAACGTGTTATGAATTCAAGACCTGCGGTACACTGGTGGAATGATCATATCAGCAACCTCCGTAAAGAGTGTCATCGAAAGAGAAGAATATCACAGCGTGGCTATCAACGACCTTACTCTGCAGTGCTGATCGCAGAGTACAAAAAAGCTCGTCGTGAACTTAATAAGGCCATAAAAGAGAGCAAAAGAAGATGCTGGAAAGAGCTCATATACGAGGTCGACAAAGACGTGTGGGGTCGGCCGTATAAGGTGGTCATGACGCACCTGAAGAAACAACAAATGCCGTCACCTACGTGTCCCCAACTCCTTCAGAAAATCGTCACTGCGCTGTTTCCACAGCAACACAGTCTCAATTATCAGTCAACGCAAGATGAACTGGACGACATTCCACCTGTCACTGAAGAAGAATTGTTGGAGGCCTGTAATCGGGTAGGAAATAATAAAGCGCCGGGATTGGACGGAATCCCTAATATAGCCTTGAAAACCATCATAAAGGCAGCACCAACATTATTTCTAGACGCTTACAACGCATGCCTCAGGGAGGGGACTTTTCCTCGTAAGTGGAAACAGCAACGGTTAGTACTTTTACCTAAAGGAAAGAAACCGCCAGAAGAACCGTCATCTTACCGACCACTCTGCATGCTAGATACGGCGGGTAAGATATTTGAGCGTATCATTCATCAGCGAATAGATGCAGTAGTCGACCCACTCTTGGCAGACAACCAGTATGGATTCCGGAAAGGACGATCAACCCTGGACGCAATCAACCTGGTTGTTAATACGGCCAAAGAGGCAATCGCAGGAACTAGATGGAAGGGTGGAACGAAGAAGTACTGCCTGGTGGCTGCCTTGGACATCAAAAATGCTTTCAATTCCGCTAATTGGGACTGCATCATGCAAGCTCTCGACGAGAAGAACGTGCCAACATATCTTCGCAGACTAGTGATTAGCTATTTTACAGATAGAGTGCTGAAATACGATACAAAGAATGGTCCAAAAGAGTATGATATAACCGGTGGTGTGCCACAGGGCTCTGTTCTTGGTCCACTTCTGTGGAATATCATGTATGACGGGCTCCTGAGACTGAAGCTTCCAAGATGTGTCAAACTGGTAGCGTATGCGGATGATGTTGCCGCAGTGATCGTCGCCAAACACCTCGACGAGATTCAACATCTGTTTGACATCACTTTTGAGAAGATCAACCAGTGGATGGATACAGTGAACCTACAACTGGCCAAGCAGAAGACCGAAGCAGTGCTTATTACCAGCCGAAAAGAAGTTGAAACAATTAAGATTAATGTCGGTGACCGAGAAATCACATCACAACCATTTATCCGTTATCTGGGAGTGATGCTGGATGCACGACTCAACTTCAAACAGCAGGTGGAACATGTCAGTGCCAAAGCGTCAGTAGTGAGGGCTAGTCTCGCACGGCTGATGCCTAACATCGGAGGCCCAATGCAGAGCAGGAGGCTACTATTGTCATCAGTAGTCACATCAGTGCTCACTTACGGAATATCCATTTGGGCTGATGCACTGGAAACCCAAGAATCATGGAGAAAAGCTGGACCAATATACCGACAGAGTGCCCTACGAGTAGCTAGTGCCTTCCGCACTCTATCAGAAGAAGCAGTGTGCGTCATTGCTGGAACCCTACCTCTTAGAGTTCTAGCAGAGGAAAGACGGGCCCTTTACCAACGAAAAGGGTCAACTCCACTGAGCCCGGAAGAACTTAGAATTGAAGAAAGGCAAAGAGCATAGGCCGATGGCAACTACAATGGGATGCTGCAGAGAAGGGTAGGTGGACGCACCGTCTCATACCTCGGGTCGACATTTGGCTTAACCGGAATCACGGTGAGGTCAATTACTATCTTACGCAGATGTTGTCGGGACATGGGTGTTTTCGAGAGTATCTACACCGCTTTAAGCACGATGACTCTTCGGAGTGCCCGTCCTGCCCAGGAGCTGCTGAAGACGCGGAGCACGTCTTCTTTGTATGTCCTCGTTTCGATCCACAGCGTGAAGAACTGGAGAGGATCCTGAACCAGAGAATGCAACCAGATTCACTAGTAGAAGCAATGTTGTCATCAGAAGCTGCCTGGAACGCTACCAACACGTTTGCAACAGAAGTCCTTAAAGACTTGCGTTCCACCGAAAGAAAAAGAGCAAATAGCAGAAGATAGAAGGAAGATAGTTAACACCTTAGCCACCAGAAGGAAGAGCAGTAGCTAGATCCTCCCTTCACGAAGTAATGCCTGACGGCGGTTTCCATGAGGGATTAGAGGAAAGAAGGAAAAGGGGTTTAGGGTTTAGTGGGTAGGGGCGTTAGTGTCGAGTTAGTATGACGCTGCGTTGAGTCGCCACATATCCAGGCCAAACAGCTATGCCTAGAATCCGTAAAAAGGATTCCCCCCCTACAAAAACACACACACACACACACACACACACACACACACACACACACACACACACACACACATACACATACATACATACAGACACCGTGACGACCTCGCGGGGATAGTCAGGGAAGCTTCCTGTGACTTTCAAACGTCGAGATCTGATGAAAACTCGATTTTTGCAAAGCGGGGTGAAAACAATAACTTCCCGATTTTTGAAAATCTTCGATTTTCTTAGTGGGAAGTTAAAAAAAGATCTTAATAATTAGATAAAGAAATTATTTAAAACTCAGCATTTAAAAAAAATGATTTTCTAACCAAAGTCGTTAAGAAAATAGACGCTCGTAAACTGGTTCGATGAACTGGTACTGACTTTGTTTTTTTTTTAATCATTAATATTTAATATTTTGAGCTAGTAATTTTTCAAAATTTTTTAATAAATTACAATTAAATAAAAATTTATATGATAGCTATTTTTATTACATATAATTAAATATATTTAAAAATAATTGAGGGTGTCAATATTTAGACCCCTGTCAATAATTGGGACTTTTACTTTATTCGATTTATAATAATTTATGATCAACTGAAAAAAATATCATTTCAAACAGTAAAATCGTGATTTTAATACTATAGAATTTAAATACTATAGAATTTATTATTTACTTGGCGAAAATACTATTCCAAACAGTAATATTCGCTATGTGAATGTCGAAAATGTTAAAGTATAATAATTGTAAATTTTGACTTTGATATTTATCATTTCGTACTTAAAAAATGATCGCATGATGTGTGGGACTCCCTCTTCTCCTCATTTGTTAAGCTAATGCTCGCCTGAGTCAAAGTTAAAAACTCATTTCAGCCTCCAAATTCTACTCAAGGGCAAGGAGGCTGAAATCAGTATTTTAGATCTATACATTTGGTTAATGAAACTCCTGACATTACAATTTCTCCAACGTTCGTATAGCGTTGCGGTTAGGTTATAGTCTCGCGTGCGTTAGGTCTACTGTTCGAATCTCGGTTAGAGCGATAGAAGTTTTTATAAAATTATTTATAAGGCAAGCGTTAAACTTAATTAAGATGAATGAATGTAAATGTGATGTGAAACCTTACCCCTCATCTTCCACCTCCTTTAAAAAACTCCAAAAAAAAAAAGTAAAAATCAAAATAAAAAAGAAAAACTATAAAAGACAAAAAAAAAATAAAATAAAGAAAACATTTTTTTCAAATGTTTTTTTTTTATTGCCAATTATTTGTTAGTTCATATAGCGAATTTTATAAATTATAAGAATAATAAATTTTAATTTGTAACGGAGTGTTACAGTCCCTGTATTGCCCATGTGTGGTTCCTGGCCTGCGCCAGTTAGTTTATCGACGGATCACCGAGCGCTCTGCTCCGAAGTACTCGCGCCTCTAGCTATAAGTAATAAATAAGTCCCCGAGGGGGAAGCGCCGGCGCCGAGAGAGAGAAAGTGGGGAAAGCAGAGTGAAGAAAGAACTACAACGACAAGACCACGAAGATTCATTGTGACCGAACAGTCTCACTGGATGCATCGCAAATTTTTGTAAGAATACAGAGCAAAGGTAATTATTTTATTTCGCTCACCTTTAAGTGGAACGAAGCGATAAATAGTCAATTAATTTACTGCTTGCTAGGCCGCCTGCCAGCATGCGTAAATTAATTCTAAATTGTAATAATTTCTAATGCTGATTTGCGGTTACAGGCTTGAGAAAATACCCAGAGCACGAGTGACGGTGACCAGAGTTTTGCCGCCAAGCAGATCGATCCGAGTAGATATTTGCCGAGGATTTATCCGAGGAGAAATTTACACCAGCCTGGGCAGAAGGAGTCGCAGCTCTTCGAGGGAGTGCACGAGTATTTAGAATCCGAACAAAAACAGTTTCACTGTAAAAAATTGCGCCAAGTCCACGTTCATAAAACTCATCTCAATAACATTTGCACTTTACAAAAAAAATTAGGCTCGTTTTAATAATTTTCATTCTTTACAAAAAGATGTGAAATACAAAAAAATACCAAGAAACCGTCATAATGTTGAAAAAATTGAAAAAAAATTTGTTGAAAATTAAAAAATAAAAAAAAAAAATTTTTTATCGTACTTGGCGCGCGTCATTGAGTACCCCAAATTTTTTCGGAAGAATTTCAACTCAAGAAAAATCGATTTCGCTTGTATATACATAATCATATTATATATTTATATAGATTTCATTAGTCAAGGATACTGAACTCATTGAAAACATTGCTTAGTGTATTAATTATCGGTTTTAGTGAAAAAACCCGTTCTTAAAATTTTTTTTAGATCTTCAGTGAGAACAACTGTCAATATGGTGGTGTGTTCAAGAAACCTGAAATTATATAAAATTTTTGGATTCATTTTTTTTCAGCTTCGTCATTAATCTTTAATGAAGAACCTTATGCAATATTAAAGTTTGATATTGCTTCGTTTAATTGTAATTAACACATTTTGATTGGCACTCACACCGCATTGTCCCAATTTAGTCGGCCATATGTTTTATTTTTTAGTAAACACAATTCTCACAATGCAACCGACCCAACGTATGCATGCGTATCGACTTATATGTAGTTTGCATAACTGCGTATGACATGTCAATTTTACCTAACTTTTGTAAAATTTATTATGAAATAACATAGGTTACTTAGTAGGTAGAAAATAACGTAGGTAACTTACTTATAAATTTCTCAGCATTAAAAGGATGTTTATTTATCCTGAAAAAATTTGGGGTACTCAATGACGCGCGCCAAGTACGATAAAAAATTTTTTTTTTTATTTTTTAATTTTCAACAAATTTTTTTTCAATTTTTTCAACATTATGACGGTTTCTTGGTATTTTTTTGTATTTCACATCTTTTTGTAGAGAATGAAAATTATTAAAACGAGCCTAATTTTTTTTGTAAAGTGCAAATGTTATTGAGATGAGTTTTATGAACGTGGACTTGGCGCAATTTTTTACAGTGAAACTGTTTTTGTTCGGATTTCAGTATTTTTTGTAATTATAATGAAAATTGACAATTTTAATTTAATACATTTCCGGTGGCAAACTATCCGCTTTAAGCTATAGTTCATGTAAAAGTTATTCTTGCGCCGCCTGGCGTGTGTAATTGCAAGCTGTCAAATATCTTTTTTTCACTGTAGTTTCCCATATATTATATGATAAGCATGCATCCTTATATTATTTAGTCTCTGGCCGTCCGCTTTTTACATAAGAAAAAAGTTAAAGTCTAAAAATCTGGGTCGCTATAGTTTGTGCTGATTATTTTTAATAATTTTTAATTGAAAATATAAAGATAATCGATAATAATCAAGTAATACGCGTAATAAAAAGCATGAACTACTATTATAAAATATCATATAGAAAAAAAATCAAAATAATTTTGAAAAAAAATTTGTAACCTCAAAAAACCGTTCTGCTTACGGTATATACACACTCGGTAGTCTGGCTTGAGAACGGAACTTGGCGCCAGACTCTATCGAGTCAGTTGATTTTTTCATTTTTCTATTTTATATCTTTTTGTAAAGAAAAAAAAAAATTTTTTTTTCCTTAATAGTCTTATGAACGTGGACTTGGCGCGATTTTTTTACAGTGAAACTGTTTTTGTTCGGATTATAATTACTATTATTGTTGTTGTTATTATGATTACCAATATTATTTATTGTTATTATGATATTGTTGTTAGTAAATGACACAATGTATCAAACGCATAGTTATGTTACGTATTATCAAGAGATTAAGATTATTCAAAACCCGCCGAATTGAATGGCAGTGCCATCTACAGGCAACAACCATGAGATTATAGAATGTACACTATCTTCAATGAAAATTCCCCAGACACTGAACAGCTGGTTTATCCCAAGAAAGTAGAACTCGAACAACGTTTAGTCTGCTGTGTATTTAGACTGGTTAATAAATGTTATGTAATAATAATAATAATAATAATAGTTTATTGCGTGTTAAAGAATACAATTCTCGTAGCAATTGGCTTCGAGTACAAATTGGTATAAATTAAGCTATTTTTATATTGATGGTAATGACAATTTAAAATTTGGCTGAGTTGAAATTTATTTTAAAGCATTCCCGGCAATATCCATGGATTTTCTTCAGGGTGTCCAAGTTGGAGGATTCAAGGAGTGATAAATTAATCACTTGAGGGTGTTCATATAAGAGCCAATCTTTCAGGTACTTGTGTCTGAGGTTAGACAGTGCAGGGCAGTCGGAAATGAAATGTTCAGCAGATTCGGTGTCCGGAAGGTGGCAGAATGAGCACGGATTCTTTCATGGATAATCTGGGTGAATATTTTTTCGAGACTGTTTACGAGGGCAATGCCCCGGTAGTTGCTGGGATTCAGCAGATCGCCCTTTTTGTGGAGCATACACATCAGAATGTGAGACCATTCTGTGGGCGTTGTACCAGTGCTTAAAATTTTGTTGAAGAGAGCTACTAGATATAGTTTCCAGTTGTTTGGTAGCGCTTTGTAAAACTCATTGGGTATGCCGTCAGTGCCGGGCGATTTACCCATTTTCGACTTAGCTAGGCTGAGATTTAATTCCTCTATTGTGATGTCCTTGTCAAGCTGAGGGTCCGAAGGGCTCGAATATAAGTAATCGGGTGCTGGATTATGGGCATATATGTCGTGGAAGAAAGATTCCCATTGTCCGAGGGTTATTTGCGATGGCTTCAGTGTAGTTTTACGGGCAGAATTCACCACAGACCAGAACTCAGTTGCGTTGCGAACATTTCTAAATTTCTTGCGAATCTGTAGATCAAAATCAGAGCGACGATCCTTTAATAAGGAGTAGTATTTGGCTTTGATGTCGTGGTAACTTGACCAAGGTTGAAGTGCTGCTTTGCACTGGGCCAGAGAGGATTTGACGGCAGCCTTGGCAGCTGCACATTCGTTGTTGTACCAGGGCTTGTGATAGACTCGCTTGGAGTTAGTATGGACAGTGTGGATTAGCTGGCATTCACTGGCGGCATCTAGAATGGCAGAACATAGGTTATCACACAGTATGTCGGTGTGTGAGTGAGCAAGGTCACAAGTGATCCGTGGAGACCAGGCCATTTGGTGCTTGTAGTTGTTCTTCTTGTCCTTCTTCCAGCAGAGTTTGTACTGTGTAGCCTTGGATGTACCCTGGGCAGGATTTGACACATCCATATTTGCACTATACTTGGAGTAAATTTCAATTGTAGTTGGAAAGTGGTCCGACTTAGAAACTATTTCGTCAACCCACATGTCTTTGACTAGGTGAAGGCTGTCGTTGTTTACCCAGGTCAAGTCAACCACACTTTGTCCATTTTTGTTTGTAAACGTGAAGTGACCTGGCGTGTCGCTAGGTGTACGACCATTAAGAAGGGTGAAACCGTTTGCTTCGAAAAACTCCAGAACTGTTGAGCCTCTTTGATTGTGTATGAGGTCCAGCGAGGAACGATCCTTATTAAGGGAGGAGCCTCGTATTATATTTTCGTCCGTGTGTCCAAGTGTGCCAGGTCTGGCGTTGAAGTCGCCGGCGATGATAAATAAGTCAAAGTAATGTGTGGCCAGAATGTCGTTGATTGTCGCTTGAAGTTGGCTTAAGAGTGTGGATAGGTCTGCGCTCGGGTGAAAATATACGGAGATAGAGATTATGGATAATTTCTGTATACAGAGCTTGGAGATGATCCAGGCATTGCAGGATGACAGGGTTGTAGTATTTACACTGGCTACGGCCAGTGATAGTAGACCACCACTGGGCCTGCCCGGTCCTGGTTGCTGTTTGGTGGCCGGAGACCAAAACGACTGCCAGGAAGAGAGAGCTTGAGAGGTAATAGGGTTCATACACCACGTTTCCGACACTCCTATGAACGATGAATTGAAGGATGCTAATGAGTCGAGTAGATTGAAGATACCATGGATGTTCCAGAAAGTGATTTTTATGCTTGATGGGTTGGTTGGTTCATGTTGGGAGGAGACCCCCCGTTTTTTGAATTGCTGAGCGAACTAGTGCCTTGACCTGGGTCTGTTTGCATAGTATTCGCATCATTATTTTGTGCAGGGACCAGCAGCTGCTTGGATAGGTCATATTTGTAGCGGTTGCCATCGACAGTGATGCTTTGATGATGTAATTTTACTCTTTTACCCTCTTTTTTAAATTCTTTACTTGCGTCCCTAAGCTTTTTTGCAATGAGCTGTTCCTCACGGGTTAGATCGTTGTTTATATATATTGGGGCATTAATATTCTTCTTCCCAGACATGATAGCTTTTTTGGCCGCGTGGTCTTTCAGCGTGACTTTAATTCTGTCTTTATCTTTGCCAATGACAATTGCTTCGGAGACGCAGTTAGTTAGCTTGAACTGTTTTGTGAAGAAGTCAGAGGCAGTCCTGGATGGTATGCCTAGTTGACAGTTGAGGCCTTTTATAATAACATTATTCTTCCTTGCTAACTTGTCCAGTGTCTCTCTGGTAGTTTTTCTGATTTGCTCATCCAACATGTTTGCGAGACCAGACGAAGGGTTCGGAGTAGATTGATCTGCGTTTTCCCCAAGTGATGAGAGTTCACGTGTTAGCTCTAGAGTGGTGATGCGCTCTTTTAGGGCGGAAATTTCTTTTTTTAGACTCTCATTTTCAGCTGCCAGGGCTGTCTTGATCTCCTGTATCTCTTCGTGGTTCACCTGCGAGGCCGTTGAGATTTGTGTTGCTATTTCTTCCTTGAAGGCAGCAAGCTGGGTGGTTAGTTGTGCTTTATCCTCGGTGCGCCAGATTTCCATCCTGCGGAGGAGTTCGTCAAGCGATTCACAGGACTTAGTGTTTTCACCCATGTTGCTGTCCGCGTTGTGAGGTGTTCGGTGTTCGTCTTCTTTCAGTTTTGGTGGTGAGGAAGTAGACCGGCTGAGCTTCGTTGGAGGGCTGCGGTTGCTGGCTCCAGAGATATCACGGTCACGTCCCCTCTTATTATTGGCGTTGAGGAATAGTTCGGGGAGGGATGTTGCCAAGCCTGAGTTGTATCTGCTGAGCGATTCACAGTTGGTGAGTCGGCCTTTGCGAGATTTGCTTGCTGCGTCCTTGCGATTATCAGGAGAGTAAAGTTTTGTTTGCGCTTTGAAGTTAAAAACTGGCGCTATCCGATCCGAATTTCCCGCCAGGGATGTGGTGGGGAATTCACGCAATGGTGTAGTATAGTTTGTGTCGCAGTCAGTACCAACTGTCTCTGTATGTTTGGGACTGGCTGCAGGAGATGGCGCGTCAGTCTTCATAACCGTTAGGATTAAACATAACCACAAGCCGCATGTCCACACAAAAGATTAAATAATTGCACGAGTTAAAAACAATGAATAAAGTTTAAAATTGCACTATAAAAATAAGAGCGATTAATTTCTCGGAGGTGACACTTTGCACAATTGTTTGTAAGCACTGTAACGATAAAATAAGACAATTGAAAGCACTCTTTTCAGACACGTCTGTCAATGATGGCGTACCAAAATGCACTCAATAAATGTTATGTAAAAAATGTCATCGTTTCAAACTTCGCTTACTAAACAAGTAGTGCCACCTACAGGCAACAATCATCAAGACATTTGTAGTATCTGTATATTGCTCGGAAAGAATTACTCAGATCTTGATCAGCTGACTTTTCCGAAGAAAGCAAAATCAAACAATTCTAGCTCTTTTAGGGCCAGTTTTTCAAATCAAGATAAAATTTTATCCAGGATAAAATTATGATGCCAGTGTATTTATATATATGAAATATATAGATATATTTTATCATTAGATAAAATTTTATCCTAGATTGAAAAACTGGCCCTTAAATATTGACTCTAGTTAATAAATACAATTAAATGAAAAGAAAGTATATTTAGAAAAATACGAATGGAAAGTTATTTAATAATTAATTCTAGGGATTTCATATTAAAAAAAATATTTTAACATTTTTTGTTTTTAATAAAATTTTTAATTCAAAGTTTGTATTTTTCCCGTGGAAATTGAATGTTTATAAAGTTTTAATATAAATCATTTAAAGTATCACTTTTCGTACAATATCTAGCAGCATTGATAAAATTTTATATCAATAAGCCGCGAATACTTTTTAGCTCAGATTGATAAACTAAATGATCAGTTGTAAGCTTTAAATTTCACATATATTTTGAAAAATTTTTTACATTTTTGTAGTTGTGATGGTTGTAAATTTGAATTTAATACTTTAATACTTAATAATTAAAAAACAATATCAATGATAATAATGATAAACCATATTATCAATTTATTTTTACCATTATAAATATTTTTAGTATTATCTTTATTGTCATTGTTAATATTGTCGTTATTATAATTATTATTATTTTCATTATTAATTAGTGTCAATATCATATTGTTGTTAGTAAATATCACAATTCGTAAACTTATAAAAAATATTCGTATTATGTAAGAAATATCATCGTTTCAAACATCGCTTAATTAACAAGTAGTGCCACTTACAGGCAACAATCATCAAGACGTTTGTAGTATCTGTACATTGCTCGAACAGAATTACTCGGATCTTGATCAGCTGACTTGTCCGAAGAAAGCAAAATCAAACAATTCTAGCTCTTTTAGGGCCAGTTTTTCAAATCAAGATAAAATTTTATCCAGGATAAAATTATGATGCCAGTATATTTATATATATGAAATATATAGATATATTTTATCATTAGATAAAATTTTATCCTAGATTGAAAAACTGGCCCTTAAATATTGACTCTCGTTAATAAATGCAACTAAATGAAAAGAAAATATATTTAGAAAAATATAGATGGAAAGTTATTTAATAATTAATTCTAGGGATTTTATATTAAAAAAAATATTTTAACATTTTTTGTTTTTAAAAAAATTTTTAATTCAAAGTTTGTATTTTTCCCGCGGAAATTGAATGTTTATAAAGTTTTAACACAAATCATTTAAAGTATTACTTTTCATACAATATCTAGGAGCATTGATAAAATTTTATATCAATAAGCCGCGAACATTCTTTAGCTTAGATTAATAAACTAAATGATCAATTGTAAACTTTTAATTTTACATATATTTTTAAAAATTTTTTACATTTTTGTAGTTGTGATAGTTGTAAATTTAAATTTAATACTTTAATACTTAATAATTTAAAAACAATATCAATGATAATAATAATAATAAATCGTATTATCAATTTATTTTTACCATTATAAATATTTTTAGTATTATCCATATTGTCATTGTTAATATTGTCGTTATTATAATTATTATTATTTTCATTATTATTTAGTGTCAATATGATATTGTTGTTAGTAAATATCACAATTCGTAAACTTATAAATAATATTCGTATTATATAAAAAATATCATCGTTTCAAACTTCGCTTAATTAACAAGTAGTGCTGCCTACAGGCTACAATCATCAAGACGTTTGTAGTATCTGTACAGTGCTCGAACAGAATTACTCAGATCTTGATCAGCTGACTTTTCCGAAGAAAGAAAAATCAAACAATTCTAGCTCTTTTAAGTATTGACTCTAGTTACTAAATGCAATTGAATTAGAAGAAAATATATTTAGAAAAATACATATGGAAAGTTATTCACTAATTGATTCTAGGGATTTTATATTAAAAAAAATTTTTAACATTATTTGTTATTAAAAAAATTTTCAATTCAAAGTTTGTATTTTTCCCGCAGAAATTGAATGTTTATAAAGTTTCAATATAAATCAATGAAAGTATCACTTATCGTACAATATTTAGCAGCATCAATAAAATTTTATATAAATAAGCCGCAAATACTCTTTGGCTCAGATTAAGAAACTAAATTATCAATTGAAACTTTAATTTCACATGAATTTTAACATTTTTTTGTAATTGAGATAATTATAAATTCAAATCTAATCCTCAATACTCAATAATTTAAAAATGATAATAATAATAATAATAATAATAATAATAATAATAATAATAAGCGGTGCTTGCTACGTGGCCTCCAAGCGGCGCATCGCGGGAAACGCAGACCATAACACCAGGTCTGTAGGCGAACGACGTAGCCGATGCAGTGGGCCAACTACCCACTGCATTGAAATACTGAGTTACAACAAGACGTAATCTCAGAAGTGCTCCCCACAACCGGTCCTTTTCGGATGAGGACCATTCATCAGGTGGGAGGAGCACGCCGGACCCGATGAACGATGACGACCCTGGCGCTTTAAGGACTTACTTTAAGTGGACGGAGGAACTACGAGTCGACCTCTTGGTGTGCTACCAACGTAGCGAGCCGGGGGTGAGCGGTTATATGGCCCGGATGCACATTCTTTGGAGTGATATGCATCCGGAGCTAGAGCATTTTACGCCTAAACACCTGCGTAATTATGCCGCTTATCTTCGGCGTAATAGAAGATCGCTTGTGCCGGATAGAAGGCAGTCTAATAGACTTTCCTTTCCGGCGCAATTACACCAAGAGCGACGCCGTTCCTCCTTGGATGACAACAATCCCTTTATAGGACGGCAAGTAAGTATATCTAAAAAGATAACTTACTCCCAACAACAGCTAGAAGCGGTAAATGAAGATCTCCGTGCAAACATCCTGGAGGATTCCACCCTGCTCACTGTGAGCCAGGTTGTGTATGGTGCAGCAGTTTCGGCTTTTCCGAGAGAGAGACATTGTCTCTCGATCGAGGCAAGGTTGAGACAGCGCATCTCACAACTTGGACTCAAAATTGACAGATCCCGGAAACAGGTCTCCCGCATTCAGTGTGTGATTGAGTTTGAAACAACTCAAAGAGCATACACGCCCCGAATTCGGCGCATTGCTGCTGAACTTCGGTGGCGTCATCACACACTGAATAAGAGTACTCTTCTTGTCATCAAGGAAGAGTCTCTCAATAAATTGCGGGCTCTAGTGACTGCCAAAAAGTCACTAGAGAAAAGGCTGAAGCGGTTGGTCGACAACTCGTTGTTTCGATCCAGCCCTTCACGCTTTCTGACACCAAAGACCGATGTTACCGGGAATTATCCAACACCTGAGCGGGTGGAAGCTTTTTGGACTGAGTTGTATGGAGATCAACCAAACGTGAACGCCAATACTCCAGCTCTGCACGACTTTAAAGCATTCTGTCGGGAACACCGTAGACAGAATGCTGATGAAAAGAGCCCTGCAGTCAGTGTGAATGAAGTTCGTTCAGCTCTAAATGGCAGCAAAAATTGGGCTGCCCCGGGACCAGATGGCATAAATGTCTTTTGGTGGAAGAAGTTTACTTCTACCCACCTCCATCTGGCCCGTATATTTACATCGTACATTAGAGCTGACGAACCGATTCCAGACTGGCTCGGGGAAGGGCGAACCGTACTGATACCAAAAAAAGGTGACTTGTCTGACCCAAAAAATTACAGGCCTATCACCTGCTTGAATGCGGTTTATAAAATTTTTAAAAAAATTTTAAACAACCGTATTTTGCAGGAGATAGAACCTGTATGGCAACAGATATATGAACAGCGTGGCAGCAAAAGAGGCCTGTCAGGTTGCAAAAAGAACTTGATAGTTGATCGATGTGTCACACAAGATGCGATCTACTATCAACGCAACCTGTCAATGGCCTGGATCGACTATCGCAAGGCATTTGACTCAACTTCTCATGAGTTGATTTTATATCTCCTCAAATGCCTGGGGGTCAATCCTGAAATAGTGGAATGCATTCGGCGTACAATGCAGCTCTGGCGAACGCGTTTTCACATTGGAAGTGGAAACGCATTGCACATAACCGGAGTTGTAGAGTACAAACGAGGGGTCTTCCAAGGTGATTCCTTAAGCCCTCTGCTGTTTTGCATCTCACTGCTGCCTATATCTGTTGCTCTCCGTAAAACTCGTGGGTACTCTGTGGGGCCTCCGGGTGATCGAAAATACTCGATTACCCATCTGCTTTATATGGATGACTTGAAGCTGTATAGTGCTGACGAAGATCATCTACAGGCGGCTCTTAACATCGTAGCAGAGTACACGCGGGATGTCGGAATGTCTTTTAGGTTGGACAAGTGTGCGGTCGTACATCTGGCGGTAACCGGGCTCTATATCCGCGGACAAAATATCCCCGACAAAATATCCTTGTCAAAATATCCTTAGACAAAATATCCTTAAGACAAAAAATCCTTAAGACAAAATATCCAAGGATAAAAAATCCGTGGACAAAATATTCTTAAGTTCAATAATATTTTTAATTTAATAATCATACTTTTAATATTAAAAATGTGTTAAGTTGACCCTCAATAATTTAAGGGTGTTTATCGAATAAACACACACAAAAACCATGTTAAAAGAGCGCAACACGATTACCCGCGTTTATGTTGGTCTAATATCGAATAAACACACACAAAAACCATGTTAAAAGGGCGCAACATGATTATCCGCGTTTGTGTTGGTCTAATATCGAATAAACACACACAAAAACCATGTTAAAAGGGCGCAACATGATTACCCGCGTTTAAAATAAAATTTGAAAAAATAATTTCTATTAATGTTGACAATTAGTGACTATCATTTAGATATTTATGAGTTTATATTTGATAAAAAAAAAAATATTATATTGTTTATTTAAAAGTACTAATGACTAATGGTATAATAAATAAAGAACTGTTGCAATTCGTAGTTTTCGTGTTTAAAATTGTCAGCATTAATGATTAAACGCTTAATATAATTAAAAAATTGTGATAGTATTAAATAAGATTATAGTTTTCTAATTATAGTTACGAAAATTATTATATCAATGTTGACAATTAATAACAATATTATTTATATATTTCTGAGTTTACAACATGTATATGAAACAATTTTATATTAATGATTTAAATGTATTAATGATTAATGATAATAATCTATAAATATTAATTTCAATAAACAACTGTTGCAATTCAGAGTATCCGCGTGTAAATTTATTTGTATTTGATATGTCAATTTTTTTATATTTTGTCCACGGATTTTTTATCCATGGATTTTTTGTCCTAAGGATATTTTGTCTTAAGGATATTTTGTCTGAGGATATTTTGTCCAGGATATTTTGTCGGGGATATTTTGTCCGCGGATATAGAGTCATAGAACCCATCTGGCGAGGGGTAAGTGCTCTGTTACGGGTGATGATGTCGAGTTGGTAGATGGGAGCGTTTTAAGACAATTAGACGCCGGAGAGTTGTATAGATATCTAGGAATGGAAGAGCACCGCATGCATGCGGTCTCCGAAGTCCAAGCAACTCTCCGTAGCGAGTATGTTAGGAGACTCCGGAAAATTTGGTCCTCCGAACTTTCCGGTAAAAATAAAGTCTCTGCCACTAACACGCTCGCTGTCCCAGTCTTACTATACTCTTTCGGTGTCTTAAAATGGGCCCGAAAGGATCTGCGAGATCTCGACATCAGAACCCGTAAGACTATCAACATGAACCGGAGCATGCACCCCAATTCATCAGTCGCCAGATTATACCTCTCCCGGTCGATCGGTGGGAGAGGTTTGCAGAGCTTGGAGCGGCTTCACGATCGTTTAGTCCTGGGTTTAACACACGAAGTTGTCAATTTCACTGCAGATGAGGATGACTTTCTTATGCAAATTGTTCATAAACATGAGAATGCGCACGAGGGGTCGTTCTTATATAAGGCAGCAATATATGCGGCAAGAACCCTTGGTCTTGGAGAAATAAACGCTCTTATGGAACTCCGAAAGGAGGAATTCAAGAGCGTCATCAGGAACGCCGAGGAAAAACTACTCCTAGGCAAACTGATGGACAAGTCTATGCACAGCGTGTTCTTCAAACACGTGCGTGATCATGGCTTGTCCACCCAGCTGACGTTTTCCTTCTTAAAGTCAGCTGGCCTGATGTCCGAGACTGAAGGGTTCATATTTGCTTGCCAAGATGGTGTCATTAACACTCTAGAGTACCGTAGCAAGGTGCTCCAGGTGCAGCTCCCGGACACGACCTGCAGGGCGTGTAAACAACATCCGGAGACGCTTATGCACATTTTGTCAGCATGTCCTGTGCTGGCGAGAGGTGCATACATCCAGCGTCACAATGCTGCCCTGAGAGTACTGTACTACTATCTTCGTCACCGCTACGGTATTGATATGACACCGGTGCTGCCTTATCTGCCAGGAGATATTCCCCAGGTTGTTGAGAATGACAGTTGCAAAATTTATTGGAACATGCCGTTTGCAACAACTCGGCGGATAGATCACAACAAACCTGATATTGTGCTCTTCGACAAGGCTACTCGTGACATTTATGTCATTGAGTTCTCGGCCCCGGCTGAATACAACATCTCAGCGAAAGAAGAGCACAAAAGACAGATATATCAGGATCTCCTGTTTGAAATTGGCAAACTTTACCCAGGTTACCGTGTCAAGCTCGTCGTCTTGATTGTTGGCGTCCTCGGAGGGATGAAACAGTCTTCTGTATCCTCACTTGCCAGAGTTCCAGCTTGCTCATCAAAAGCTGAATTCTTGGCGGTCAGGATGCAGAAGGCTGTCATACTAGGTTCCCTCCGTCTACTTAGGAAAATGACTTTGGCCTGCTGTGATCACTAACCGCCTTGTTGTGCGGAGTGGTCCAGCAGTAATGGATGGAGCTCAGGCTGGGCCCTCGGAGAATCGGACTCCGGGGACAACCCCCCTGAGCATTTAATAACTTAATAACATAATAATAATAAATATCGTTGCTATTATATTTATCAATTTATTATTAACATTATAATTATTTCCATTTTTTAACTACGTGATTATTATTTTTGTTGTTATTATCCATTATTATCCATTATTATCCACTATCCATTATTATTATTATTATTATTATTATTATTATTATTATTATTATTATTATTATTATTATTATTATTATTATTATTATTATTATTATTATTATTATTATTATTATTATTATTATTATTATTATTATTATTATTATTATTATTATTATTATTATTATTATTATTATTATTATTATTATTATTATGTTATTAAATGCTCAGGGGGGTTGTCCCCGGAGTCCGATTCTCCGAGGGCCCAGCCTGAGCTCCATCCATTACTGCTGGACCACTCCGCACAACAAGGCGGTTAGTGATCACAGCAGGCCAAAGTCATTTTCCTAAGTAGACGGAGGGAACCTAGTATGACAGCCTTCTGCATCCTGACCGCCAAGAATTCAGCTTTTGATGAGCAAGCTGGAACTCTGGCAAGTGAGGATACAAAAAACTGTTTCATCCCTCCGAGGACGCCAACAATTAGGACGACGAGTTTGACACGGTAACCTGGGTAAAGTTTGCCAATTTCAAACAGGAGATCCTGATATATTTGTCTTTTGTGCTCTTCTTTGGCTGAGATGTTGTATTCAGCCGGGGCCGAGAACTCAATGACATAAATGTCACGAGTAGCCTTGTCGAAGAGCACAATATCAGGTTTGTTGTGATCTATCCGCCGAGTTGTTGCAAACGGCATGTTCCAATAAATTTTGCAACTGTCATTCTCAACAACCTGGGGAATATCTCCTGGCAGATAAGGCAGCACCGGTGTCACGTCAATACCGTAGCGGTGACGAAGATAGTAGTACAGTACTCTCAGGGCAGCATTGTGACGCTGGATGTATGCACCTCTTGCCAGCACAGGACATGCTGACAAAATGTGCATAAGCGTCTCCGGATGTTGTTTACACGCCCTGCAGGTCGTGTCCGGGAGCTGCACCTGGAGCACCCTGCTACGGTACTCTAGAGTGTTAATGACACCATCTTGGCAAGCAAATATGAACCCTTCAGTCTCGGACATCAGGCCAGCTGACTTTAAGAAGGAAAACGTCAGCTGGGTGGACAAGCCATGATCACGCACGTGTTTGAAGAACACGCTGTGCATAGACTTGTCCATCAGTTTGCCTAGGAGTAGTTTTTCCTCGGCGTTCCTGATGACGCTCTTGAATTCCTCCTTTCGGAGTTCCATAAGAGCGTTTATTTCTCCAAGACCAAGGGTTCTTGCCGCATATATTGCTGCCTTATATAAGAACGACCCCTCGTGCGCATTCTCATGTTTATGAACAATTTGCATAAGAAAGTCATCCTCATCTGCAGTGAAATTGACAACTTCGTGTGTTAAACCCAGGACTAAACGATCGTGAAGCCGCTCCAAGCTCTGCAAACCTCTCCCACCGATCGACCGGGAGAGGTATAATCTGGCGACTGATGAATTGGGGTGCATGCTCCAAATGGAGGTGGGTAGAAGTAAACTTCTTCCACCAGAAGACATTAATGCCATCTGGTCCCGGGGCAGCCCAATTTCTGCTGCCATCTAGAGCTAAACGAACTTCATTTACACTGACTGCAGGGCTCTCTTCATCAGCATTCTGTCGACGGTGTTTCCGACAAAATGCTTTGAAGTCATGCAGAGCTGGAGTGTTGGCGTTTACGTTTGGTTGATCTCCATACAACTCAGTCCAAAAAGCTTCCACCCGCTCAGGTGCTAGATAATTCCCGGTAACAACAAACAGTCTTTGGTGTCAGAAACCGTGAAGGGCTAGATCGAAACAACGAATTGTCGACCAGCCGTTTCAGCCTTTTCTCTAGTGACTTTTTGGCAGTCACTAGAGCTCGCAATTTATTAAGCGACTCTTCCTTGATGACAAGAAGAGTACTTTTATTCAATGTGTGATGACGCTACTGAAGTTCAGCAGCAATGCGACGTACTCGGGGCGTGTATGCTCGTTGAGTTGTTTCGAACTCAATCACACATTGGATGCGAGAGACATGTTTCCGGGATCTGTCAATTTTGTCGCCAAGTTGTGCGATGCGCTGTCTCAACCTTGCCTCGATCGAGAGACAATGTCTCTCTCTCGGAAAGCCGAAACTGCTGCACCATACACAACCTGGTTCACAGCGAGCAGAGTGGAATCCTCCTGGATCTGTGTAAGGAGATCTTCATTGACCGTGTCAAGTTGTTGTTGGGAGTAAGTTATCTTTTTAGATATACTTACTTGCCGTCCTATAAAGGGATTGTTGTTATCCAAGGAGGAACGGCGTCGCTCTTGGTGTGATTGCGCCGGAAAGGAAAGTCTATTAGACTGCCTTCTATCCGGCACAAGCGATCGTCTGTTACGCCGGAGATGAGCGGCATAGTTGCGCAGGTGTTTCGGCGTAAAATGTGCTAGCTCCGGATGCATGTCACTCCAAAGAGTGTGCATCCGGGCTATGTAACCGATCATCCCCGGCTCGCTGCGGTGGTAACACGCCAAGAGATCGACTCGCAGTTCCTCCGTCCACTTAAAGTTAGTCCTTAAAGCGCCAGTGTCGTCATCGTTCATCGGGTCCGGCGTGCTCCTCCCACCTGATAAATGGTCCTCATCCGAAAAGGACCGGTTGTGGGGAGCACTTCTGAGATTATGTCTTGTTGTAACTCAGAGTTTCAATGCAGTGGGTAGTTGGCCCACTGCACCTGTTACGTCGTTTGCCTACAGACCTGGTGTTCTGGTCTGCGTTTCCCGCGGTGCGCCACTTGGAGGCCACGTAACAAGCCCGCTTATTATTATTATTATTATTATTATTATTATTATTATTATTATTATTATTATTATTATTATTATTATTATTATTATTATTATTATCAACATTATTCATTAATTTTCTCTTTATAGATGGGAAATATCTTGAATTATGATGCGATTTTTCCAATTATCTGAATGGAAACGTATACATTAGAAATGATTAGCAGAGATATTTCAAGACAATTAGAATTATATAGAATTAATGAAAAATTCAATGATTGTATAATTACAATTAATGAAACTTGTACAATCCTGGAAATCGACGACTTCGAGATGGTTTGGTGGTTTAAAATTCCAGGTGATTTAAGACCATCACCCTGGAAGTACTGTTTCACTGGAAGGTTATTAATTACAAACTACCCAGACCTAGAAAAAGAATGGAGAGAAGAGATTGTAAGACTGCAGAGATTAGATGTGTTGACATCATTGCAAATTCAACAGCTTGAAAGCTTACATGCTGAAGAAGTGATTAAAAATTATAATTTCCTACCCAATTATTTAAAATATAACTCGATGATTTCACGCATGTGGATGCAAGTATTTTCTCATGATTATGTGGTAACAACCTTGACTCGAGGTTTTTACTTTGATAAACAATACTAATGAAAAAAGATGCACTGGAAAAATTATTACAATCGGAACAATTATCGATGATGAAAATAAATATTGGTGGTTTAAAAATTAATCTGATATAACGAGAGTTCTTAGCTTGCAATATTATATTTTTACCGGAAACTTATTTGTTGAGTTATTATTACGAGGTTCTCAGATGTATAGGCGACAGGAACAAATTCGAGAGGCACAACAACTGCTTCAGCAGCAGCAGCAACAACAACAACAACAACAACAAGATGGAGATGCTTCTGATTCAGAAGCAGATACAATGATGAAGAATTAGCTATGGACTCAGCAGAAGAATATGTGAGTGATGATAAGAGTGATTCAGACTGACTTAAAAATATGATAGAAGATATTTCATATGCTTAATATTATTTATGAAATGATTGCTATATTTTTTAAGCTTAATTTTATTTCATTAAACTCAAATGTATTATTATTTATAAGCTCAATAATATACTATAAAAAATTTATATATTTTACTTTGTAGATTGTTACATTTTAAATAATTTAAAAACGATTAAAATTCAATAAGTAAAATAGTATTTCATAAGGTTTTGAATAAAAAAATTATCTAATTATAATTATTTGTATATATCTTTTTAATCTTATTTTACATATATATTGTAGGTAGACCTTTTAAGCATCGGGTTGGTTGTACACTACCAGCATACTGGTATACTATCAAAATGCCTATAGCGAGTAAAACTTAGAATGCATCAAGGTTGTGATAATAGGGGGAGAGTAAACATATGTATGGGGGATGCTAGCAATACACAACTCACCACTACTCATATCAAGTTGTGAGAGTAACCGATTGATGGTGATGCGTAATTTACAAAATGATAGAGTTCCCACGTTTGAAGGAAAGTTTAAGTATCCTCAATCATTTAGCAGATGTCGCTTTACATGCTTGTTTTTACACGCTTAAATTTGAATTATAAAATATTAATGTTAAATTCAAAATGTGGAAGTTAAAAAATAAGAACAAACAATTCTTCTTATAAAAATCAAATGTTTTATTGATTTAAATAGTTCTACTTTTACTATTTACATCCGGAGTAGAATTAATAAATTCGAATTTATTATATTTTCCGTTTAATTCTGATAAATCATTCAACATCTCCATGACATCATCGCCCTCTAATAATACTGCTGCTCGAGCCGATAAATAGATGGTGAACCCATCCTCGATATTTGCGACAATCCTCGGTCCATATTGTGTTGAGACTTTTTTTAACCCTTTGATTTTGTACTCCCAATTAAACTCCAACTCATTCATTTTCTTGACAGGTAGGATTCCTACCAAACAATTAACCTCATTCAGGTTGGAAAGATCATGTTTGAAAGCTGTAAAATAATTAAAAATTCATTACTAAATAAATTTAAATTAATTAGTTGATTAATTAAAGTTAATTAATAAGACAATTAAAAATAAATTAATGATTACTTACACTTGAAAGTAATATATAGTACTCGTACTTCAATAAAACTTGTAGTCGGCGAGATGTTGTACTTCACTGGAGACGTGCACTTCGTTTTTGTGAAGTACGCTCTCGGCGAGCTGCTTATATAGGCAGAAAATACTGCGCAGTTACCCCCACTCCTCTACCTCAAAACCGGTTTGATGACGTCATCTACTGCGCAGTAAGAAAATTCTAGATCAGAATGAGTCATCTACTGCGCAGTTACCCCAACTACTCTACCTTAAACAAGCCTAAACCTGTTTGATGACGTCATCTGCTACGCAGTAGAAATAGAACAAAAAAAACTGCGTAGTTACATGACCTTGAACAGGCTCAGACCTGTTTAGAGGTAGATAGAAACCTCGAGAGATGGCGTATCTTCTCGCATGTACTCTACATACATACAGTTTGAATATATTAATATTTTCAGGATACAAACAATGAAATTCACCTGTGATCTAAGCAACTATTGTTGATGCTGAGATCACAGGTGCATTTTTTAACAAAAATCCAGGAAATCAGAATCAAAATTTAAAATGGTGGAAATCAGACTCAAAATGGCGCAAATCAGATTCAAAATGGCGGAAATCAGATTCAAAATGGCGAATTCAAAACTCAAAATGGCAGATAGCAGCCACCAGATGGCGGATAGTGAGATTCAAAATTCAAAATGGTGGTTCGATTTAAAAAAATGGCGGATAGTAAGATTTAAAAAATGGCGGCAGAATTCACCACCAGTGCCACCTATGAAAAACCCTCCACCATATCCGCAAAATGTCGATAAAACAGGCCGGCTATATCTGCGGTCGGCATCATAGACACAAACCAACTGTCGGTAAAACAGAGTTAGCATGGACATGACCCCACAAATATGTTTGCCGACTGGGCATGCACACCCCCTCTTTAACTACTTTTGTAATTATTCTCATTAATTTGACGTAATTTAATTTTAATATGTGGAGGTTATTATTTGTGTGTCACATGAATTTATTTTGAATTTAATATGTAACAGCGTTTAGGGAAAGCGAATCGTGAATAACGTCACTTTGCTTAATAATTTTTTTTTTACAGTATTGGTAACACTTTTTTCACAGATAAACTGTTATTCCAAATTGAAAAATTGGCCATAAAATTTCAGAATAAAATTTTAAAAATAATTTACAAAAACAAAACGAATTAATAAAAGTCACTGTCCGATCACAGATATGACTCTCGAAAACAGTCTAATTATCTGGATTATATTTTTTTGTAAAGTAATTTTCCATCGAATGAAATTGTAGAAAGTTCAGCTTGATTTTATCTTGGATATTGTTTATGTATTTTTCAGCTTTTTGTTGGCCAACGATTTTTCGAACGATTTCACTCCACTGTAATATTAAAAAAATCATATAATTAACATATGTACTAAAGTGTGCCAGAAAAAATGACATCCAATTAGTTCTTAAAAAGAACCTAAGACTGAAAAGAAAATTCTTCTTTTTAAAAAATATCTTAAGCTCAATTTTACTAGATGATGCTGGTTATTTTAAATTTCCTAATCGAATAATTTAAGTTATTGCTTATGTTATTATATGAAAAAAAAAATTTTATCTTCACATGTAACTTTTGCCATCCAGTTATTGCCTTGGTATTTAAAATTAAATAAAAGATTCATTAAAATTATTCTTTCTTTAAACCTCGGTCGAAAGTACGTATCTCCGGCATTTATTTTAGAGCCAAATGTTTAAGGATTTAAAGGATGCTCATGGACTTTTAACTTCCCGCTAAGAAAATTGAAAATTTTTAAAAGTTGGGAAGTTATTGGTTTTAGTCCGTTTTTCGAAAATCGAGTTTTCAACGGATGGTGACGTTTTAAAGTCCCAGGAAGTTTCCCCGAATGTTTTTGAATGTGTGTGTGTGTTTATGTGTATGCGTGCGTGTTTATGTGTGCGTGTGTGTGTGTGTGTGTGTGTGTGTGTGTGTGTGTGTGTGTGTGTGTGTGTGTGTGTGTGTGTGTGTGTGTGTGGGCGCGCGCGCGGCCGTATGCAAACCTCTCATAACTTTTGAACGGTTTGATTGATTTCATCGCGGTGGGCGCCATTCGAAAAGGCTTGACTAAACTTAGATTTTAAATATAATTTGGACTGTTTCGAACCGGTAGATTTTGAGAAATCTCGAAAAAGCTACAAAAAGTTATTTTCTCAAATGTGGTTTTTTTCGAATAACTTTTAAGGGGTTTTACCGATCGATTTCAAAAACTAATTAGCTCTCATCATCAAAGAACTACATTGATTGCCGCCAACCCGGTCGAAATCGGTTGATTCGGTCGTGGGTTATCGTTAACGAAAAAAATCAAAAAATGTTCTCTCAGAATTACTTCGAAATTCCTAGTTCAACCAATTTAAACTCAAAGATACATTATGAGGCTTTAAAAACTGCTTCGAATTTCACCAACCACGTTAAAATAGGTTGATTCATTTAAAAGTTGTTGCGGTTTGAAAATTCAAAAAAATAGTGTGTTATTAAACTTATATCAGACTTTTGAGCTCGGAGAGCTCAATGTGACACGAAAATTATATTTTTGAGCTTGATGAGCTTAAAAACGTTATAAGTGCAATTTTGAGCGCTTAAGTATGAAATTAGCGGGAAGTTGCAGGGATGGCTTTTAGGATCAAGCGTTTTCCTAATTCTTTTGTACACACTTATATCTGAAACTGCCGTGACTGTCACGGTTTATATACTCTAGTCACTCGATGTTGTCAATTTTATCGTTACATATAGCCTTAAATATGGTTTTTTGGAGATGTCACATTGTATGAATTTTTGTCAATTTGTATTCATTGTATGAAGGTTAAAAGTTCTATTAAACCATTTTCTGGCATTGTGTAGTACAACCGACTTACGAATGTTATTCTATCAAGAATTCTCCACAGATCCTAATGAAATTTGGTACAGATTCCTTGGACAGTTAGCTCGCATGAGTCCTAGGATGGGCCAAGTCAGTAAATGAGTTTCAAAGTAATAGCCTTCCAAAATTATCAAAATAGTGGAAATCACGTTTTTTGTGTTTTCATTGATGAATAACTTTGGATTGAAAGAAAATGGCTAATTTAAAAAAAAATTAAGTGAAAGCTCACGAAATTGCCTTTGATTTAGTATACATTACCCTGACTTTTTAGTAGATTTTATGAAAATTTTACTTTTGTATTTGTCCTCACGACGCAACTTTTAAAAAATTTTTCTACACTTCTCACAAAAATTAAGGGAGCAAGAAAAAAATCCAAATTTTTTGGGGATATAACAGGCTATAACTTGTAGCAAAATGGTTGTATAGCAAATAAAAAAAAAAAGCAAACTGTAGCTGTAAGTGTCTTTTATTTTTTTTTATTCATATTTTTATTACTCTCCTTTTTTTTTATTTTTGCATGAACATAAATATGCCTCGTGGATAGAATTGAAAGCATCGATATTGTTTTGACTTGCACAGATTCCGAATTCCATCGAATTAGCTTGTACCTTTTATCCATGTGAATTTTCTAGCGAATATTAATTGTAACTTTCAATGCGCAATCATTATAACATTTCCATAACTTTCTTACAAAAATGTACAATATCTGACACGAAGAAAAAAATTTGAAATGAGCATTGAGTTTCAGTTAAAGAAATTGTAGGTCTCATAAGTGTAAAAATCTGCCTAGCTTCGTGCGACAAATTTTTCCGTTTATTATAATTTTCTCTGCCGAGAAAAGTGTCACATGTGACATCAATTTTTTATAGGAAATTAATTGTATAAGTTTTTTCTGAATTCTTTTGAAATAAGTAGCCAAATTTCATTTCCACATCCCAAGTGCTTGGAAAATGCATTTACAGTGTAAACTCTATATAACGTTAATCTATATAACGACAAACTCCTTAAAGCGTCAAAATAACTTGTTGTTGGTTGGTTTAGCTTGTCTTTCATACAATGATACCCTCTATATAGCATTATACTCACTCTCAATAATGACAACAATTAAGTGGCATTATGCATTCTGAGCTTTCTAAGAAATTCAGCTAAATTATTAGAAAAATATCTCTTTTATGACCAAGATCCCTCAATATCGCAAGATATAAAAAAAATATCGACGTTCCAATTAACGAATTATCTAACTCCATTTTAGACAATCTTTCATTTGTTCGAAGAAACAATTTGTGAAAATTTTATTATCACTTAAAAAAACCATTAAATATCTAATAGAGGTATAATATTTTGGTTTGGATCATTCAAATAATTTATAATTGGACTATTGCTACATTAAAATGTTAAAAAATTACCCTCTACAAAATAAGGAGTTAGACCAATTGCTAATTAGATCGTCGATATGTAAAAAAATACAACAAAATTATTGGTGCAGCAAAAGACGTCAGACAAAAGTAACAGAATATACGCAATAGGGCTGTTAATAAATAAACAAATAAATAAATAAAATTGCTTTCTATGCACATAACTATAATAAAAATTTGGTCTAAAGTAAACTTTTTTTTTTCTAATTCTAATTTTTTTTCTCTCTATTTAACGTCAACTCTCTATAATGTCATAAAATTCACGGTCCCTTCAGTGTCGTTATATAGAGTTTACACTGTATTTTAATCTGTTACATTCCCGCGATCCTGCAATAAAAGAATTTAGAGGTTATATAATCTGTAAAAGTAAAATGAATGTAAAATTCTTGGTGCGTTGACTGAATAGCTACATGTAAAGTTAAGTTTTGGAAACATTACAATGACTTTTTCTCCGCTGCCAAAGAGACGATTGTTGTAAAGAAATTTTCACTGAGAATATTGAAGTTTAATAGATATGTTCTAAGTTTTATGTCTCAAGAAGTGTGAGTTTATAAACTATTACGATGGCATCGTAGCGCTTCAAATAGCTTCGGGTACGCTCGACAAGTACAACAGCATAGCCGCTAGCCCTATATAAGTGTGGTAGACCATGTTGTTGCCGCCTTTTTGCGAGTAAGTTCTGCTCAGTCTGGAGTAGTTTGAACATCTTATTTTAGCAGATTGAGACATGACCTTTTAGCGAAATGAATCCTACTTAGTCTGAAGTAGTTTGAATAATTCATAGTAGCTTTCTGTGCCATTCCCGTTAATTAATTGAATCCTACTTAGGCTGAAGTAGTTTGAACAGTTCAATCAATTACGGGTTGTTTTTGCCTGTTTTGTTATAAACAATTTGATTCACGTTTTGCCTATTTTGTGATAAATAGTTTGATTCACTTTGCCTGGTCAGTCTAAAGAGTTTGATTAATTAATTAGTAATTTTCGAAGCACTTATTATGACTAATTAGCTCCAAAGTATTGTGTGAATGTTGCCAAGTTGGGCATCTGTGGTTAACATAATTTATTTGAAGTGAATAAATAAATTACTAAAACGAGTAAGCCGATTTATTATATTGCATCGTGCCACGACATCCTATTTCAGTCTCCTGTTGCAGCAACAGGATTACTACTGTTGCGATTTAATTGTAAAATATAGTTCTGTCAATCTATGTCAAATCGACCAATAGTTGGAATCAACCCCTTTCGATTTGGATAAATTTTGGTCAGAAGTTTTCTTTTATCATACAACGAACTTCTGCTAAAGGAAAAAAAAATAAAAAAATTTGTTTCAAAAGATATGCAAATTCAAAATTTCGAGATTTTTTCAGTTTTTCAATTTTGTTTTTGTAATATCTCGAACGCCATTATAGATACAGGAATGGCCTTTGGTTTGATTGAAAGGGGACACTTGGAGCTATTGAAAAAAAAAAAATTTGAAAAATGCCAAATTTGTTAAATTTTGAATTTTTGAAAATCGTCGAAAATCACGATCGACATTGAAATTTTGTTTTAATTTTTTTGTATAATACCTTGTACTGATCTTAAAATAACCTGAAATTTTTAGAACTGTATTTTTTTTGTATATGAATTTTTGAATTTCAAAAAAAATTTTTTTTTTGTTTTTTGCAACTTAATAATGTAAATTTATGCAGATACATAGTATTGTAATTTTGAGCATTAAAAAAATAAATGCACGATGTGGAAATATTAAATAATAAATTAATTTCAACTTTTTTTTAATTTTTTGGACGTAATCTTAAAGTCAAGCTTAACACATGATATAATTTCTTATTTTTTCAACGGATGATATATTTTGTCCGTTTCTTCACTTCAATAATAGTTTTTAACGTCAAATTACTCAAACAGATGTTAATTTCCAATAACAATCAGAAATAATGTAATGAAGATATCAATTCTTTTTTCGTTCTTTTGTGTACTTGTTTACTTACAAATTTCTGCACATTAATGTTGCTCAATCTCAAATTTCAAATCATTTCCATTTTAATAAGACGATAAGTGGCGTCGACAACTTTAAATGAAGTAAAAAAACGACATATAACGAATTATATCATGCGTTAAGCCTGACTTTAAAATTATGTCCAAAAAATAAAAAAAAGTTAAAATTATTTTATTATTCAATATTTCCAGGTCGTGCATTTAACTTTTTAATGCTCAAAATAACAATATTATGTATCTGCATAACTTTACTTTATTTACAAAATGCAAAAAACAAAAAAAAATTTTTTTTTTAAATTTAAAAGTTCATATTAAAAAAAAAAAACAGTTCTAAAAATTTCAAGATCTTTTAAGATCTGTACAAAGTATTATAAAAAAAAAAAATTGAGCCAAAATTTAAATGTCGATCGTCATTTTTGACGATTTTCAAAAATTCAAAATTTAACAAATTTGGCATTTTTCATAATTTTTTTTTCAATAGCTCCAAGTGTCCCCTTTCAAACAAACGAAAGGCCATTCCTGTATCTATAATGGCCTTTGAGATATTACAAAAACAAAATTGAAAAACTGGAAAAATCGCGAAATTTTGAATTTGCAGATCTTTTGAAAAAAGTTTTTTTTTATTTTTTTCCCTTTGGCAGAAGATCGTTGCATGATAAAAAAAAACTTCTGATCAAAATTTATCCAAATCGGAAGGGATCGATTCCAACTATTGGTCGATTTGACATAGATTGACCCAACTTTATTTTACTATCAAGTCGCAACAACAGTAGCAATCCTGTTGCTGCAACAGGATCTTTTCCTGTTAATGCAACATAGCTGCCTCCTATTGCAGCTGCTGGAAAATCCTGTTGAAGTTTATAATTCACAAATAAAAAACAGGGGTTGATCGTAGAAGGGTGAAAATTTGAGGTTGCATGTATTTTTGTATGCTGTATCGTGAAAAAATGAAAATAAAAAATTTTGTCTAAAAAATTAAAAAAAAAATTAGGAAAATGGTTGACCCTAAAGGCCATCCCTGCAACTTCCCGCTAATTCCATACTTAGGCGCTTAAAATTGCACCAATGGCGTTTTTGAGCTCTTCGAGCTCAAAAATACAATTTATGGGTTATTTTGAGCTCTCCAAGCTCAAAGAGATTGTTTTCCTATGCTTTTGAGCTCTTCGAGCTCAAAAGTCTGATAGGGATTTGATGACACTATTTTTTGAATTTTTAAACCACAATAACTTTTGAATGAATAAACCGATTTTCACGCGGTTGGCAGCATTCGACGCAGTTTTTTAAGCCTCACAAAGAATTTTAAATTTTGAATTGATCGCGCTAGAAATTTCGGAGTTATTCCGAAAAAATACTTTTTTCGGTTTTCTTTCGTTCACGATATCTCTCGAACGAATCAACCGATTTTGACCGGACTGGTGGCGATCGACGTGGTTTTTCGAGGTTAAGAGCTGATCAGTTTTTGGAATTGAACCATTTAGTCGTTTAAAAGTTATTCCAAAAAAACCACATTTGGAAAAAATTTTTTTTTCAGTTTTTTGAAGATTTCTCAAAATCTATTGATCTGAATCGGTACAAATAGTTTTTAAAATCTAAGTTTGGTCAAGCCCTTTCGAATGGCACCAACTGCGATGAAATCGGTCAAGCCGTTCAAAAGTTATAAGCGGTTCACATACTTTCACACACACACACACACACACACACACACACACACACACACACACACACACACACACACACACACACACACACACACACACACACATACATACAGACGCCGTGACAACCTCGCGGGGATAGTCAGGGAAGCTTCCTGTGACCTTCAAACGTTGAGATCTGATGAAAACTCGGTTTTTGCAAAACGGGGTGAAAACAATAACTTCCCGATTTTTGAAAATGTTTAACCGATAGAAATGACATTTTCTGCCCTCCAGGCGGAAAGTGGCAACTTTCGGCCCGCTGCGCTAAACGAAATTGCCGCTTTCCGCCTCTGTCGGACAGAAAAATAGTATACAAACCTATGGCAGGAAAATAATAAATATCTCAGATCACATATATGTCGACCTCGGCTTCGCCTCGGGCAACATATATGTGTTCTGAGACATTTCTCATTTTCTTGCCACAGGTGTGTAATATACTATTAATAAAAATTTATAAGAGGAGTTGCGCCTTCGGGCTTGATCGCTCCAACTCGTGAAAATTCGTGTCACACCATGGCTGTCGCTCATGCGCGCTTTGATTAGCGGGAGAGAAGCCGGCTCACGTGGCCGGCGGCAAGCAGTTGTGCTTGGACGCTTGTACTAGTACGACTACTCTGTGTCAATCGTTTTCTGATTTATCACGTATAATACGCATTTACTTTAACACTTAAAATATTCATTAAATATTATTAATTTCATTAACTTCAATTACCAATTAAATTCTCAAATCATTAAAAATCATTAGTAACTGTTCAGTGAATTAAATAAATCAAAATTAATAAGTGACGCCACGCGGTTATTACGCGCCATTTTAACAAAGGATTGCATCAGCCACGCGGCTTTAGTCATTCCATAGTTAACACGCAATATTTGTAATAAATTATATTAAATTCATTGCTAAATATTTAATCATCATTCTATCGAATCAAATTTCATCAACTATTCGATTCTGATATCGAATTATCTAATTAGTTCCTACACTAATAATTCTAATCAATCAATCGGTCTCTGCACTGACATTTTACGTCAATTAATTAGTATTTCACTATTAATTGACTCTAGTTAGCTTAAAAGCTAGCGTCAATTCATTAATTCTGAATTAATACCATTTGCTTTTCTAAAGCGGTTGAGCTCACCTCGTGTTGATTGCGACGGCAATTTACACATAGTCTTATTCGCACTACACGCTTTGCGTTCTTACTTGTACATTTTTTCATTCGAGGAGGTTTTTTCTCAGTGCAACTGAGTTTTCCTCCTCTGGGGATAAATAAATCTTCATTTTATTCCCCTACAAATCGACGCACAATTTATTTAATATCCTAATCCCAAATTAACTATAATTTTTAAAACAATTACGGAAACTATCCTAAGTGGATAGTTTTCGACAAAACAGAAAATCTTCGATTTTCGTAGGGGGAAGTTAAAAATTTAGGGCTGGACCGCCCTTAAAATTTAGGGGGATGAAAAATAGATGTTTATCGAATATCCACCCTGGCCAATATGCACGCTAAGGATCACGAAAATCGTTCGAGCCGTTTCGGAGGAGTTTGGTCCCGCACACCGTGACACGAGAATTTTATATATTAGATTGAGTTCATCAAAACAGAAGATATTGGTTGGAGTGGTTTATAAACCACCCAGCACAGAACATCTAGATGACTTAGAAGAGGAGATGGAAAACATAATGGTATAATTTAATAATATTATTATTATTATTGGGGACTTTAATTCAGATTTGAGCAAAAGAAATTTTTATGGTGATCAACTGCGCAGGTTCTGTAACTGTTTGGATTTACATATTGTTGAGTTCTCTCCAACTCACCACTTGGAAAACTCAGAATCTTGGATTGATGCCTATATAGTAGATGATCTTGCTAAGGTGTTGACGTCGGAACAATCTTCAGAGCCATTTATATCTGAACACGATTTAATTTCTGTGACTTATAATTATAAGGTAGAGTTGCAACAACTGAATAGTTTTGTATATAGAAACTGGAATACTGTTAATGATAATAAGCTGCGAGAAATGTGTGAAGATGTTGATTATAAAACTCAGAGTGAACTAAACTTGGCTAATGAAATGAACACATGTTTACATGCTCATATTGATCGTATTGTAAATATTGTTGCGCCTGAAAAATTAGTTGTTCCGCGTTGACCACCTGCACCGTGGTTCACTGATGAAATTAGAAGTATCCAATGTCGCAGAGATAAGCTTTATCGTATCTTTAGAAGGACGGGCTACGCTTATAAAGAGTACTCTCATGTCAGACGTTTAGTTAAGCAGCGTATTACTGAAGCGAAGAAGAAATACTTTGATTATCAATTAATCAATGCTAGAAACTCGCGGGAACTTTGGAATGATCTGAGGAGATTGGGTTTAGCTAAGCAAAAGGACTTACATACTATTATAAAAGTTGACTTGAATGAACTGAATCAATTTTTCGTTTGTGCGTCGGGTAATTTAATGGACCTGGATGTTGATACGTCAGATATTTTAATAACCGATGATAATGAAATTAAATTCACTTTTGAAGAGCTAAACACGGTAACTATTAGAAAATCAATTATGAGATTAACATCGAATTCAGTTGGTTCAGATGGTTTTTCTATCAGGTCATATAAATGCGTACTGCCTTTTTTCCTGGAAGCAATTACAGATTTATTCAACGTGTCGCTGTCAACCGGGGTCTTTCCTGAGGATTGGAAGCTATCGCATGTGATACCGATTCCAAAAAAGGCTTATCCATCAAACTGTGAAGACTATAGACCTATTTCACTGCTGCCAAATTTGTCAAAAGCTTTGGAAAGATGTGTACACGATCAATTTGTTAAATATATAAATGAAAACAACTACTTTGATGAGTATCAGACGGCTTTTCCTGAAGGACTGGGCACGCAGACTGCTGTTATAAAGTTCTGTGATGATATTAGGCTAGCGGTTAACGACTCTAAGGTTACAATTGCGGTCTCGTTTGACCTCAGTAAAGCCTTTGATTCTGTTAACCATAAGAGATTATTGAGCAAATTATTACTTATGAACTTCTCGAATTCAGCCGTTGAGTGGGTTAAATCATATTTAACAAAAAGAAAGCAGTCGGTGCGCTTAAATGAAAATATCTCATCATGGGAAGAAATAGTGAGTGGTGTACCTCAAGGTAGCGTACTTGGACCGTTATTATTCTTACTATATATTGCGGATCTAGCTAAACGTTTGGATTGCCAATATCTTTCTTATGCAGACGATTTATTGATATATCTTTCTTGCCATCTTTCGCAGATCAATGAGTGTGTAGCCAAACTTAACAGTGAGATAATAAAAATTATTAATTGGTGTAAAATCAATTGTCTAAAATTGAATCCTAAAAAGACAAGTGCAATTATTTGTGGAAGTAGAGTAAAAGTCAGTAGTAATGAGTGTCAATTGGCCAACAAGATTGTTGTAGAGGGTTGTGTTATTCCTTATAGTAGCACTATAAAATATCTTGGAGTGATAATAGACAATACTCTTTCATAGGAGAGTCAAGTAACAAGTGTTTGTAACCGTGCAATGAGTATTCTAGCACAATTAAAAATAAATAATGAAATATTCAATGAACGTCTGCGTATTAAACTTGTTACTACATTAATAACTCCAACCTTTGACTATTGTTGCGCGGCATTTACGAATATTGCGAATAAATTGCAATTAAAGTTACAGAGGAAGTTGAATTCATGTATTAGATTTATCTACAAAATTCCTAAGTACGAACATGTAACTCCTTACTTCAAAAAATTAGGTTGGCTAAAGCTTGGAGCAAGACGAGACTATTTCATTGCCTGTTTGTTTTATAAAGAAATTCGACTAAATTATCGACAGCTATTTGACTCAAAATTAAATTTTTTACCGGTGGCATTGCGTAGAGGTGATGTCAGAGAGGACTATTTCCGCCTACCACAGGCGAATTGTGTCATGTATGACAATTCATTTTTAGTTAATGGCTTACGAATTTGGAATGCTCTGCTAGCTGAGACTGTGGCTGTGGATAATTTGGTTGAATTTAAAAATGCTTGCTTCAATCATTTCTTTCAATGTGATACTTAAATTTGAATTAAATTTGAATTAAATTTGAATTAAATTAAATTATATTTAAATTCGATTTTCACTTTCAATTTCAATTGGAATTTTTGAATACCTATGCGTCTTAGATTTATTTGTAATTATTTTAATTATCACTCTGAATTATTGCTTTAAATTGATATTAAATTAAATTATATTTTATAATTATAAGATCTTTCTGTCTATCACTAAAAAGCTGTATGTGAACGTTTCATTAATTAATAATTAATTTGTACTTAGTTTTACTATACTACGTAAAAATGTAAATCAATGTATTATTATTGCTGATGGTCCTGAAGGAGCTTAGGCTCTAGGAACAATAAAATTTATTATCTATCTATCTATCTATATATACCCGTGTAAAAATGATATGATATCATTATGAAGCTTATAATGAATATCATAATGAATCTCATATTTTGGCACTAATAGGAGATTCATATATGAGCCATATCAATACTTTGGAAACCCGTAATAAGTAAAATACCTGTGAGAACGAATCTTTCTTAAGTAGATTAGTTAAATTTTAATTTTTTCTGTTAATCAGAGGAAATGTATAACAATTGAGAAAAACAGTATTTTTATCATGCACTATACTGTTGAAATACTTAACTTTCCTCTTTGATTTTCTTAACTTGAAAGAATATTTAGAAAAACATTGACTATCTTGGTTTAAAAAAAATTTTTAACTGAAAAATTTTTTTCGTCTTAAGATAATTATTTTTTATTTTGAAAACAATTTATATCGTCCTAAAAATTTCTTTAATTTAATTATTTTGCATTATTTCCTGTATATAGTTATGACTCAATAACTTTATATCACGATTTAAAAAGACTAAAAATATCATTATGATTTTATGCGGATATGACCATCATTACCATTAAACTTTAAATTCAAGTCAATATCATTATGATTTCATAATGAAATTATGTTAATATCATCATGGAGATTAGAGTGTTTCAAAAAAACAAACTATTTTTTTTTTTTCGAAGAACTTTGAAAATTCTTCAGAGTATCCCTAATCGAATACATTGTGAAAATCTCAGCCCTTAATATTAATGTATAGAGGTGGCTGTAATTAATTTTTTATTTCCATTTAAATAACATAGAAAAAAATTTTTTTTTACTTTTGAATTTTGCTAGTCAACAACGAAGCATTTTATAGCTATGATCGATACATATTCTTGTAGGAAATTTAACGATCTACAAAAATTGTTTGGATGAATATATGCGTACGGAGAACCATTTCGGAGTTATCAGGCCTTAAACATCGAACTGTTTAAAAAAATAATAATATTTATTTATAAATACGAAAAATCGACTTAAATCACTTAAATAAACAATATTATATATCAAAAAATTAAAATGATAAATTTATGATAAAATTTCATGAATTACGAAGTTATAATTTTTCACTATTTTTAAAAAATTTTTTGCTTTTTTAAAAATAAATTATATACATGAAAAAGAAAATTATTTATTAATTGATAAAATTTATGAATTATCATATTTTTTAAATTGTCATGTACTGTTATTAACGAAATAGTTTTAAAAATTCTAGGTTATGTAATTTAACTCAGTGCTATATAGTTACATATGATGTGGTTTTTATTTTTAATTGTCACCTAGGGTAAATAGCACAAAAATCCTCAAAAAATAGTCATTTATAAACCTAGCATTATTTTATTTCTACAAAATTTTTTAAAGATAATTTTATTATCAGCAAAAAAATTACGTATCTTCTTACTGATTTTTTATGCACGAAGTATTTATTGAATTCTAACGATTGAATAAAATTATGTTTTTAAACGTTTTTTTTTTTCAGTATTACCTTTCCTTTAATTGGTCAGTAATTATTTTGAATATTTTTAGTTATTCTTGAATACAAGTTAAATATTTAACATTTTTCTTTTTTATTTTTATAAAATTAATTACAAATCCTGACTAACTTGAATGTCTCACACTTATTTTCGGTGCGTAACTTATACTGTGCCTGATATATTTTAAAATTTTTGGTTTTCTTTCAATCTCCGAGGATTCAAAAGTTAAACTTTTTATATTTTGCAGACGAAATTCAAAGTGATGAGAATAATACTGGATTATTACAGACACAGTATAAGTTACGCACAGAAAATAAGTGTGAGACATTCAAGTTTTTTGAGGATTTTTGTGCTATTTACCCTAGGTGACAATTAAAAATAAAAACCACTCACCAATTCTATCTTCATCAATATTATTAGCTACCGTTTTTACTGGAGGATTAATATGGAGAAAACCTCGTCGATTTGACTGTCTTTGGCCTTGCAATAATAACTTTTGACTTTCATTAATGAGTTTCATTACTTTGTGATGTGCTATGTCAAATAATTTCTCAATATCGGCACAAAAAATAGAAACTTTTTTTTTTTTGAGTAGATGACAGCTTTTGATTTTTATTTTTTAGCAAATTTTTCCAAACAGTGTGATGGCGAATGAGTTTTCTTACTGCAGAATTTTTCGCACAAGTCGGAATTCCAGCTTCAGACCATAAATCGAATACATTCTCAACCGTAATTAATGCACTTTTCTTAATAGTCAAGCTTTGAGAACAATGATAATGAAAGAAAAGAGACATAACCTCTTTTAAGCTCGGCAGTTTGCTTCCTACAAATTTTGTAATTTGATAACCAATTGAATAAATTTGCTTCTCCATCTTAAGCTTAACAATGAGATTTTATAAACACAATTACAAATAATTATAAATAAATTAAATATAATATTAAACTAATTTTAGTTTAAAACATTAACAATTACGTTGATTTACTACGAAGCAATGTAAGATAAAAAAGCTCTGAGAGAGACAGGTTTGTGACGGCAGAAAGCGGAAATAATTAATGTATTATCATTTCTATAAAAATCATACTAACAATTCAATAAAAATTGATTGTTCAATTGAAGTACTATGTAACTATATAGCACTGAGTTAAATTACATAACCTAGAATTTTTAAAACTATTTCGTTAATAACAGTACATGACAATTTAAAAAATATGATAATTCATAATTTTTATCAATTAATAAATAATTTTATTTTTCATGTATATAATTTATTTTTAAAAAAGCAAAAAATTTTTTAAAAATAGTGAAAAATTATAACTTCGTAATTCATGAAATTTTATCATAAATTTATCATTTTAATTTTTTGATATATAATATTGTTTATTTAAGTGATTTAAGTCGATTTTTCGTATTTATAAATAAATATTATTATTTTTTTAAACAGTTCGATGTTTAAGGCCTGATAACTCCGAAATGGTTCTCCGTACGCATATATTCATTCAAACAATTTTTGTAGATCGTTAAATTTCCTACAAGAATATGTATCGATCATAGCTATAAAATGCTTCGTTGTTGACTAGCAAAATTCAAAAGTAAAAAAAAATTTTTTTCTATGTTATTTAAATGGAAATAATAGTATATTACACACCTAGGGAAGTAAAGTAAGAAATGTCTCAGATCACATGTAATTGTTGGCCGAGGCGAAGCCGAGGTCAACAAACATGTGATCTGAGGCTTTCTTATTTACTTCCCGAGGAGTGTATACTATTTTTTTGTCCGACGAAGGCGGAAAGCGGCAACTTAGTTTAGCGCAGCGGGACGAAAGTTGCCACTTTCCGCCCGGAGGGCAAAAAAAAATTAATTACAGCCACCTCTATACATTAATATTAAGGGCTGAGATTTTCACAATGTATTCGATACATTGTATACTCTGAAGAATTTTCAAAGTTCTTCGAAAAAAAAAAAATAGTTTGTTTTTTTGAAACACTCTAATATATATATATATATTTATTTATATATATATATATATATATATATATATATATATATATATATATATATATATATATATATATATATATATATATATTTATTTATTTCTCGGAGAGGCAAGAACGTTTGTTAGAGATTCTGCATTTTGTAATTCATTCATTTTCATTATTACAACTAATTAATATTCACAATAACAACAAGATCAATTATTAAGAATGAGTAGATAAACTTGTACAAGGTTGATTGAATTTAGAATGCAAACAATATTAAAAAATATCGTACGATAGACCGAGACTTAGGAAATAACGAATTCGCGATCACCAGGACGTCTGTTCAATCTCAATTCCAAAGCAAGACTGTGTTTTTTAAAACTATTCTCAAATAGTCTGTCTGCTGCACATTTCTCTTTTCCTTATTAATTTTATGATATCCCTATCGTCCTGGGATCCCGAGTACGTTGACAACCATGTGCCTACCTAGGCCTAAGCCTACCGCAATAAAACAATTTCGTTACACCTTATTTCACAAAATATTAAAGTAACAGTTCATTTCTAAAAATAACTAAAAATAGAAATATCCTAAAGAATATTCTCATCACTTCGTCAAAAAATACTCTACTGTACTTCATTCTCCGCCATATATATATATATATATATAACTTTTTGAACCATATCTATTTTCTGAATCAGTTTGATCAACTTAGTCGAAATATATTAAAATTTTTTAAAAGTTCCGCCATGAGGACCAATGTTATAATTAGATTTCTATGAAATCTACTAAAGACGCGAACTATAATTTAACAAAGCAAGGGGTCATACAATGTTTTTGAACAAGTTTGCAACTATTCTAAAAGAAAATACTGATAACTGTTCAAAATTTCGATTAATAAAATTTTGAAACCCCTTTCAAGAATCAAGTTGTCATGAGTACGGGTTATTTAGTTGAAAAATTGTAAATGGCCTGTGCTACTTTTAAAAATTGAGATAAGATTTTTTCCAAACAGAAGAATTTTTTCTTTGACATAGAGTTTCTTTCTAATTCACAAATTCGGTGAATTAGTTTTTTAGCTTTCCGTAATATGTACTTATGAATAAAAAAGATTACTTACTCTTTTAAAATCATTTTCTGTCTTAACATAATGCATGACTAATGTAATAGCAACTTTTAAGAATGAATAACGAGAGTCCCTAAAAACAGAATATTGTTTTAAATCATTTAGATTAGACCTAAACATCATGAAGATCTTATCTTAAACTCACGTATAGTTTATTGAAGTTTCATAATTTTCAACAAAATCTAGTGTGACTCTCACACCTATATCACTATAAGAGATGATCGATGTGAGTAAGTTCCATAACTGATTTTCAGAAACGTTGTCAATGGCATTCATTGTGTCAAACATTATGTTGTACAGAAGTGTGTAATTTGACGTACAACCAATTGATGCTGAAATTTTACCATCTCTACTGCGGGAATATTTTGCTAATACTATATTCCAAATGTCTTCATGAGCAAAACGAAGTCCACCACACAGGATATATGGGGGTATATCTTCTGGAAGACTTAAAGTAAATTATTAATGATACAAAATCAATTGTATTTAAGTCCTGATTGATATGATAATTCTATTTTCTTTTTCAATTTACTTACACATTATTTTTTGAATCCGCTAGCCATGTAGAGAGCATAGAAAGCGTGTAATCCTTACAGATATCAGAGCCAAACGCACACGTCATAGTCAATAACTTCATTTTGATGGATTCTTTATTAAAAATATCATGACTTAGTGTATTATAAACGAGGCTGTTTTCCACTTTACTGAATAAGTCAACAACGTTTTTCTGAAATAATAAATGAAAGAATTCATAATCTTCAAATGATTAGTGATTAAAAAATTTTATTGCATTTTACTTTGAAATTTTCATAAAAAGAAGAGTAACGTAGCCCAGATTCAAAGTACAAACGATCCATGTGTCCCCAGAATACAGCCCATGGTACATAATCCATTTCTTGTTCAAGATAATCTGCTAACTCGAATGGAATTGCATAAGGAATATAATCAGATTCGGCCAGTGCGAAAGCATCGTCGATCAATTTAGCACGATTTAAGTAATGAATTTTATTATAATGCGCAGAATTTAAAAAATTGATAATCAATTTCCAATTTCTTTTATCATAATTCACACGATAGTATCCTATGTTGAAAGTCAATTGTTACGATTTATATTTTTAATTATTAAGCTTTTTTCAATAAATTATTTTACCAAATTGTTGTTTATTGCATATTAGCCATTCGTTTTCTCCTGGCGCTAAAACATCCAATGAAATCGTCGCTGGATCGAACCAATGAGTTATGGAAGTATTATCAAAATCCGGTTGATCTTCAAAAGCAAAATTCAGAGCAATCCAATATCTGTCTGTCAAATTTAATGCGTGATTGAACATGAAACGTGATTGTGTGATTTTTGCTCTATTCGTTGAGTAATTTCTGCTTATTGTGACAAGTGGATATCCTGAAGTGTTTTCCCAATTGATAAGAGCTTGCTCTAACAATTTATTCGTGTTTCCAGATACGTATACCATCTCAGCATTAAAATTATCAGAAGTGACTCCTTGAAACTTACTATTGAATTGAAATCAAATTATTTATTTAGTAATTTTTTGGATGACTAATTACTCACTTATGTTTTAAATAATTCCTGATTCCAATTTGGAAATTTTCATCACCAAGAATATTCTTTATCATGCGTATTATAAACACAGCTAAAATAAAAAAATAACGTAAATATGTTTTTCAAAAACTGCTTTTTTGTACGTACCTTTGACATAGTTTGATTGAAAATATTCAAAACTAAATACATCTAACGGATTCGTTTCAGAATTAAGGGAAGGAACTAACCCTTGACTATCAAAAATGTACATTGATTCCTGATCAATCAAAAACGTATCCATCATGTGCCAGGATCTATGTATCTTGTTTCCAAACACAGATAATTTTTTAATTGTAGGAAGCAATATAAAAAGTCAAGCCGGATATATGAACAATCTGCCCTTGTGGCTTTCTTTGTTGTGGCTTTGCAGATCGTTTTGGTATGAAATGACAATAGTTAAACAAAATTTTAAGGTCATTATCTCAAGAAAATTTTGAAATTATCACGGGATTCCTAATATACCGGCTAGAGGTCTAGCCTCTAGTAAATAAAATATCGACGGTTCATGGTGCGCGGTAGTCTCAGGGACTCGCATCGGTAGCGCTAGCGTAGTTAGGTGTAAGAAAGTAAGACCCAAATAAATGAGACCCATTAATTGTTTCAAAAGTTATTCGATGTCACAATCAAAGTTCTAGTCAACTCCATGGTTTTTAACTTCCCGCTAAAAAAAATTGAAAATTTTGAAGTGAAACTTCTTTAGGCGCATGAGGGTAAAATTTATACGGATGAAACGCAATAATAATAATATTAGTGTCACGAAGATGTGCAGCATTTTTATCGAAAAAGAGGGAGAGAGCGATTGAAACCGATTGAAAAAGAGTGAGAAAGGGGGAACGTAGCATGAAGCACATAGCCATGAAGCGAGAATAGGGAGCAAGCGAGTGAGAAAGATCGAGAGAAAGTGAGATGGAGCGAACGTCGCATCATGCACAGTGCCATCGAGCGCGAGGTGGGAGCGAGCTAGTGAGAAAGATTTTATAATTTGTATTTTTTCAATACTTTTGTTATTTTAATTACAACTAGCAACCTGCAGTCACTATGCGACTGCCGAGATTTACGAATTATGAATTAAGAAAACTTTGGCTTAATGATTTTTTTACATTTATAAACACATTGTACATAATTTGGGTACTTTTTAAATGAATTTTAAAAATAATAGTGCTATTATAGGATCGGTTAAAAATTAAAGGACAAAAGTGACCGAACAAGTTTAAAGAATCAAAAAACTATTAAAAACTCCTCCAAAAACGTAACATAAAAAATTGACTATCACGGAAAAATATATAAAACTGTGAAAAGGCACTAATTCTCGACCTTTCTGATGATACCAAATTAAACTATAAAAGTTTCTTTAATAATAATAATATGCTCATCACAAAATTTTCCTTTCTCTCTCAATTATTTAAATTGAAAATAACTATCGTTAAAAAATATCAAACCCAATTTACGGTAAAGATACACCCGTTACTAAATTTTTTTTAGTCTCTTAATTATATAAATTAATTTTTGATATGTAACCACATTCACGTGTACAAAACAAAATAAATAAATAAACAGAGTTTGTTTATCGCCAAATTCGAATCTATTTATAACTACTTCAAAAACTTATCATAGTAAATAAGCTATTTTAAAAAAGCATATGAAACATTGAAAAGATACAACTTCAGCTCAAAGCCTTTCCAACGATACCAAATTTAACCATAAAAACCTATTTTATCATATAAATACGCTGGCCACAAAATTTCGCTTGTTATTGTTGCATTAAATTCCTAACATATCTTCCTTTTTCTCTCCCTCTCACTCTCGAAAACCTAAAGCTTTAGATGGGTATAAATATAAACGAGATTTAAAAATTAGTTTGCCAAAGAAGTTTCACTTTCATCATTACCACTAGATGAGTGTTGGGAATATATATATATATATATATATATATATATATATATATATATATATATATATATATATATATATATATATATATATATCCATTGGAAACAAGTTGTTTCTTTCTTTTTTGGCTAGTTACAAATTCGAGACCCATTGTGATTATTCGGTGGTGATCGCGTGACTAACTAACTGCTAACTAACTACTTACTAACATACCTAAAGCCGATTGAGTTCCAATCGTAACATGACGAGTCATCGTAAACAATGAAAATAAGAATTATCTAATACTCACTAACAACCTTAGTCTTCCTTGAATTATAATATTGAATTAACAATTTTACTTAGGTAGTGACTCATAGCATACTTGAGTACAAGTATTAATTCATTCATTAGGATTAAATAACGTTAGATATATTTGGTTTTTGGATAGGTTTATGTTGGAGCATTATTAATGTTTTAACTGGGGGCCTTCTCCTTCCAAACCTTGCCGGGGCACTGCCCCTAGATAGCCTCTAATTTTTTTTTCTTTCCTCATCCAGCCTTTTGACTTTTTAACTGGGGGCTTCGCCCCCTAACCCCTATCATCACCATCATTTGGACATTTTTATTTTGGATGTATTTGCAATTGGATATTATTGAATTGGACATTATTCTTAGAGATTATTACCATGGACATTATTACCTTGGATTTTCTGACCGGTTACTTCAGAAACTGATTGTGCCATCATCTGTTAGTTTTTGTTTCAACTATTCTAACTCTGCTATGCCGGTAGCAAGTTCGAGGCCTTGCTCTTAGGACAAGGAAGGAGGAGTTGGAGGAGTATCAACCTCGTTAAAAAACCAGGGTCCATCTGGCTCTGAATGGTAGCACCCTGTTATAGGGCCCCGCCGCCAGGGTAACAGCAAAACAAACGATGGACATGTCAAACCTAATGACAAAATCGTCTACGGTGCAGGGTAGAGATACCCTAGTACTGGCGGAGAGCAGTTTGCAGACGGGCTGCTCTTCGTCGTCATCCAGTGACCGTTTGGACAGTGGGGAGGAACCCATGACCCCGTTGTCTAGATCAGCTACGGGGAGCACGGCGATCGGAGCAACACCGACGGAAACGAGCGTGACACCCAAGAGTGTCGCTCCAGTTTTCGTTTTCCGGGACGAAAACAGATTGAAGTCACAACCCAAAAAACGGTTGGTCGACGACAGTCTGATCTTCGAACTAGAGAAGAAGGTCAAAGTGCGGACCAAATTCTGCACTCGAAGAAGAATCTGTTTCTAGAGGTAAAGGCCGCAGCCAGCCGACTGAGCGTCCTTGTAAGGTGGATGAGGACGATATCTTTACATGGGAAGAAGGCCGTCGACCAAGTGAGTGTTGCCCCCCAGGTGACACATACAAAAGGGCCCGAAGAAACGGTACGATAAGTGGAAAGATCGGAGACAGTGGTCCCTCTAACCCGGCACCTTGTAGCAGGTAACACCGGACTCTGGTGCAAGACCAGTAAAAATGCGAACACTGTCGTCCCCAGAAGAGGCCCAAAAGGCAAAAGAGCTGAAGAGGAAGAAGGACGAGGATGAACCCTTCATTCTCATGAAGAAGAAAAAGGAAAACAAGAAGAAAGTGAAGCTGAACAAACGGAAAGCAGCTGCTGGAGGAACATCTGCGGGACCAGGACCAGGACCAGGGACGCAGCGGTCCGCAGCAGCCAAGGAGATCCAGAAGTCCAGAAGGAGGCAACAGCCGGAGGCAATCCTTATCACACCAGGTGAGTTGGGATCGTCTGGAGAAGTTTTGAGGGTTCTACGCTCGAAACTATCTGTGGAGGATCTTACCATAGGTGTAAGATCGGTTAGGACCGCGAGGAAAAGTGGTCTTCTGATTGAGTTCGAGGGATTCGTAAAGGATCGTTCTTGACTCGAGAAGAAAATCACCGAGGCAGCCGGATGAGAAGTTGTGGTGCGCTGTCTCGTTCCTAAAATGGTTGTGGACGAGATGGACGCTGCAACGACCGTGGAGGAGGTGAGGGAGTCCCTGGGACAACCCCTTGGCGAAAGAGCGAGCAGAGTGAAAATTAACATCACGAAACCCAATAAATGGAGGTCTGTTCGCGCCTTCGTTGAGGTGGGTTTCAGCGACGCCTCCACCCTAGCAGCGTTGGGGAAAGTTAAAGTGGGATGGTTGGTCTGCCGTATCCGGCGCTGGGAACGCTTGGACCGATGCTTGGTCATTCGGCCGGCTCATGTAAGGCGAAGGTAGATCGGAACGGGATTTACTGGCGATGTGAATAGGCGGACCATCAGGCCAAAGCCTGTCCCAATCCACCGAGCTATCACCTCATACATAATTATATCTAAGTCTAGACAATACTTTTGTCAAATATAATGGAATAATTATATTAATCAGTTCACTGTTTGTTAGAACGTATTAGAATAATTTAAGTTAAGAGGAGTATAAGAAACTACGAATCATGCCAATAATATATTATTGTTATGGCTTTTACTCGCTAATATTACGAAAACAATTGATATCTATTAATTTCTAAATTCACCATTGGAAAAAAGTAAAATAAAAAAACAGGTTTTCTCGAAAAACGAGAACTGCTTGAGATTACAATCTTATAAGAGTTCCACGACAAAATCTCCCCGACAAAATTTCCCCGACAAATACACTTCGAAATCTCGTTGTGCCCTTTTATCATGGTTCTTGTGTATATTTATATGAAATAGACCATCACAACTATCAGGGATAATAATATTATAATTTAAAATTAGATTTTAGAGAGGAGATTTTGTCGGGGAGATTTTTTCCAGGGAGATTTTGTCGTGTCATCCTTATTATAAGAGCTGAAACTTTGAAGCCGCGTGGGCAGATTTTACATATATATTCTACTATACTCTTTGTCAATGAATAATTTTATTCTATTTAATTACTTGATCGTTAATGAAATGAGAAAAATAAGCATCCAACCCTTCAGTTAACCATGTATATTGCCACCACTCACGAGTAACTAAACTTCCAAACCACTGATAACTCAATTCAGATGCTACGATCCTAAAAACATCTTCTTCTTCTATATTTGACATATTATGACTGAAAAGAAATTGAGATTCACTGGAAATAAAATGTTTTAGTAATTATATACCTTTTTTGCCAGATATCATTATTGTGCATTCAATAAGTTGAAATTTACTTTAAAAAAATAAGACCCCAATTAGGGACAGCCATTAAATATTCTCCCAATGTCGGAACTATAACTAAATCCAATTTTTTACATCCATGATCTTTATATAAAATACTAGTATAATTTTCCAAAATATCAAGTGCTTTTTTTCCGATTTCCAGTAAATTGTCACCTCGACCAACAGAATTTTTTCCTGTCCATACTTTAAGTGTCTCTTCATCGCTGCTAGATAAAAATTCTAAATCACCAATAACAAATGCTATCAATTGTGCCGACATCGGAGGAGTCGTCTCGAAGGATGTCCAGACTTGATTTTGGTTACTATCCGCGCTTGATATCTGATTGGATTTTGTATTCGACAGCGCAGTGTATTTGAAATTGTGTTGTAGAGAAAGTTTAAAAGTAGCCTTTATCGCTGGTTCATCCCAGCACGGAAAAACTTGGCGAGCAAAAGATGGAAAAAATTGAGTTGATAAAAACCACCTGCAAAAATCTCAATATAATAAATATGTCACAGGTTTTTTTTAAGTCTGTATGTGTGCGTGTGTGTGCGTGTGTGTGTGCGTGTGTGTGTGTGTGTATGTGAAAGTATGTGAATTGCTTATAACTTTTGAACGGCTTATCCGATTTCATCGCGGTTGAAGCCATTCGAAACGGCTTGGCCAAATTTAGATTTTTAATATAATTTGGACCGATTCGGATCAGTAAATTTTGAGGAATCTTAAAAAAACCAAGAAAAAAAATTTTTTCAAATGTGGTTTTTTTTGGATAACTTTTAAAAGGCTTGATCGATCGATTCCAAAAACTAATCAGCTTTAAACAACAAAAAACCACGTCGATCGCCACTAAGTTGGTCAAAATCGGTTGATTCGTTCGAGAGAAACCGTGAACGAAAGAAAACCGAATAAAGTGTTTTTTCGGAATTCCTCCGAAATTTCTAGTTCGATCTTTGATTATTGATTCGTTTGCTTGTTCGATTTTTGATTATAACAATCAAACTATTAGTGATAATTACAATTTGAAAAAAGATTCGAAAAAAAGGAGGATACGTATTTTCAGTAAAGTGTCATCAATGATATCATTGTTAAAAATTTCTTAGTATTTTTACTAAAAATGTGTTGGAAGTTTTAACGCACCACGATATAGTAAATATAATACACAGTTTCGTAAATTTACTCCACTATTTATTCCAACTCAATTTAGAAAAATTACGAAACAGTATCTGTAATTTACTGAACATCTACCGACAATTTGTTTAACAATATTACAATAACATATTGTCGCAGGGATTTTTATTCCCCGTGTGCGTCCCTCCCTGTGCCTAAATTTGACACCAGATCCGCACTCGGTGTGTCTCTTAATTTTTCTATTTTGTATTAAAGTTATTAATTTGTTTATTGTATATTATTTAGTGCTGTACAATTTGGCCGACTTAACCGGCCAGAAAGTTTAACCAGGTTAATTATTTCATCGGCCAGCTGGTTAATCCAAATTAACCGGTTAAACCGATTTAACCGATTAACTATTTAACCGGTTAAATTAGTTAAACGGTTAACTGATTAACCGGTTAAATAGTTAATCGGTTAAATTGTAAATTTACATTTTCCATTATATAAATAATAAATTATTATTAAATCTAATATTTTTAACATATTTACACTAATATTTATTTATTTTATGTTTTAATCTACACTGTTAAAAATTTTTTTAAAATTACAATCATATAAGAAAACAAATAATAAGTAAAATTACAAATCAGTGTATAGCAATGCGAAATAAAATACAATTCATGTAATTTTCCAACACCTGTCAGGAAATCTACTAAGATGTATTGTAATTTTACAAACTTCATGTGTAAACCTAACACGCATTGTAATATTACAGAACCGTTGGTCAATTTTTAAGAAAAAGCTTTTTAATTTTGCAAACATTATTTGTCATCTGATTCAGCATAATTGTATGTAAAATCACAAAAAAATATTGTAATTTATATTAAAATAATCTCATAAAAAGTTTAAAAAGCTTTTTTTTATTTGTACAATTTTCATTGTAAAATTACACAGTGCAATGTAATGTTACCAGACAATTTTAATTATATTACACGAATTGTAATTCTACTTCACTGTTTTCCAATTTTAAAAACAATACTTTTCAGTTTTCCAAAAATGAGACTGATGTATCAAAAAACAACAATGTCCTTCATATTTATTTTTACTAATTTTTAGTCTAAGTTTATTTGTAATAATAAATTCGAGGCATCATTTATCTTTTATAAATTTTAATATTACGCTCAAACGATAATTTCGAAATTAATATATTTTAAAGAGTATAATGTTAGACTTTAATTTTTATAATATTCAATGAATTATAAATAATGTAAAAGTTAATTATTTTCCATCAAAAAACAGCATAAAATAACACAAATAATGTAAATAATAAGTAATAAGCAGCAATTCTCAATCACAACATAGGATTAGCTTATAAGAATAATAAGATGTTGAATTACCTATCGGTCGTACGGCGTAAGGCGTTAGGTATCGGTCTGGCAAGTGCGCGGCTCGCGTTCGATTCTTAGTTAGGGTAAATATTATTTTCACTTTATATCATCAGAGTTATAGAAATGAGATCTACGTTAGATGCAAAATCTAGTCAGCGCTTCATAAAAATAAAATGACAACAAATAATGAATCAAATCTTTCTTTTTTATTATTTCAATTCAAGTCAAATTCAAGGAAAGTATTGTGATTTTACAAACTTAGCTAATCTAAAAATATTTGTAAAATTACAAAACCGTTTTGTAAAATAGGTAACCTCACAGAGTTATGTATGTTTTGTAATATTACTATACTCGATTGTAATTTTAAATAAATGTTTTGCCTATTAGCTTCTAATACATTTCTTGTAAAATTACAATAGAAATTTTTAACAGTGATAAGATAATTATTTATTATGGATATTTATATAACTGAATGATAATTTTTTTGTTTTTTAACATAATATTATGGGTCATTCCATGTTTTGTCGAAACCTCGTCAAAGCGCCGAGATTTCGTGCTTCAGTTTTTCAAAATTTTATTTTGATTATTAGTGTAGATGGATAGGAATTTTAAATAAATTACACTCGATGTTGGGACAACAGGAAGAAATTTATTGTCCCAGAGGAGGAAAAATCTGATGGTCAGATAAAAAACCTCCTCGATGATAATTACAAGAAATAAATGTGTGTGAATGTGTAATTGTTGTTTAGTCAGGGTAGGACCTGAGCTATTGTTATTTCGTCAGGATAGGACCTGAGCTATTGTTATTTCGTCAGGATAGGGCCTGAGCTATAAGACTAATAAACTATCTCTTGGTGAGAATAGTTTGATGCGTATTGCCAAATGTAGGCGAATACTGATGACTCTTCTGGAGAATGCTGTTAAATTGTGTGTGTGTGTGTGAGAGAGAAACGATCAAAGCCAAGGAGGCACGATCAAAACCACGGGCCGTCAATACCCAAAAGAGTGAGAGAGAGCTCGGATATATGGCATTAGTCCCGATTACCGTGTAATTTCTATAAAATTGCGTTTTACCGAAAATAATTTAGTTCAGATTGAATTCATGAATATGATTCGAATGATAATACACTATAGTTACAAAAATTAAGGGGTATGAAAGAAATTCCAAATTTTTGGGTGATTTTCAACGAGCGTAACTTCGAGGAAAATGGTTGTAAAGAAAAAATAAAATAATCAAATTATAGCTCCAAGTGTCTAGTTTTTAGAGATGACCATGAAAATTTTTTGTCATGTCCAGGTCTGGAGAAATCCTAAGGAAACTACCGAAAAAAAATTTTTCCAAATTTTTTCTCGTCTAAAAAAAAGTCTACGGGCTTCAAAAAAATTTTTTCCATTGTTTCTTTATAAAGCTCTTTCAGAATATTTAATCCGAACAAAAACAGTTTCACTGTAAAAAATTGCGCCAAGGCCACGTTCATAAAACTCATCTCAATAACATTTGCACTTTACAAAAAAAATTAGGCTCGTTTCAATAATTTTCATTCTCTACAAAAAGATGTAAAATACTAAAAAATACCAAGAAATCGTCATAATGTTAAAAAAATTGAAAAAAAATTTGTTGAAAATTAAAAAATTAAAAAAAAAATTTTTTATCGTACTTGGCGCGCGTCATTGAGTACCCAAAATTTTTTCGGAAGAATTTCAACTCAAGAAAAATCGATTTCGCTTGTATATACATAATCATATTATATATTTATATAGATTTCATTAGTCAAGGATACTGAACTCATTGAAAACATTGCTTAGTGTATTAATTATCAGTTTTAATGAAAAACCCCGTTCTTAAAATTTTTTTTAGATCTTTAGTGAGAACAACTGCCAATATGGTGGTGTGTTCAAGAAATCTGAAATTATATAAAATTTTTGGATTCATTTTTTTTCAGCTTCGTCATTAATCTTTAATGAAGAACCTTATGCAATATTAAAGTTTGATATTGCTTCGTTTAATTGTAATTGACACATTTTGATTGGCACTCACACCGCATTGTCCCAATTTAGTCGGCCATATGTTTTATTTTTTAGTAAACACAATTCTCACAATGCAACTGACCCAACGTATGCATGCTTATCGACTTATATGTAGTTTGCATAACTGCGTATGACATATCAATTTTACCTAACTTTTGTAAAACTTATTATGAAATAACATAGATTGACTTTCTTATAAATTTCTCAGCATTGAAAGGATGTTTAGTTATCCTGAAAAAATTTGGGGTATTTTTTAGTATTTCACATCTTTTTGTAGAGAATGAAAATTATTGAAACGAGCCTAATTTTTTTTGTAAAGTGCAAATGTTATTGAGATGAGTTTTATGAACGTGGCCTTGGTGCAATTTTTTACAGTGAAACTGTTTTTGTTTGGATTTCAGTATTTTTTGTAATTATAATAAAAATTGAAAATTTTAATTTAATACATTTCCGGTGGCAAACTATCCCCTTTAAGCTATAGTTCATGTAAAAGTTATTCTTGCGCCGCCTGGCGTGTGTAATTGCAAGCTGTCAAATATCTTTTTTTCACTGTAGTTTCCCATCTATTAGAAGATTAGCATGCATCCTTATATTATTTAGTCTGTGGCCGTCCGCTTTTTACATAAGAAAAAAGTTAAAATCTAAAAATCTGGGTCGCTATAGTTTGTGCTGATTATTTATAATAATTTTAAATATAAATTATAAAGATAATTGATAATAATCAAGTAATACGCGTAATAAAAAGCATGAACTACTATTATAAAATATCATATAGAAAAAAAATCAAAATAAATTTGAAAAAAAATTTGTAACCTCAAAAAACCGTTCTGCTTACGGTATATACACACTCAGTAGTCTGGCTTGAGAACGGAACTTGGCGCCAGACTCTATCGAGTCTGTTGATTTTTTCATTTTTCTATTTTATATCTTTTTGTAAAGAAAAAAAAAAATTTTTTTTCCTTAATAGTCTTATAAACGCAGATTTGGTGCGATTTTTTTACGGTGAAACTGTTTTTGTTCGGATTATAATTACTATTATTGTTGTTGCTATTATGATTACCAATATTATTTATTGTTATTATGATATTGTTGTTAGTAACTGACACAATATATCAAACGCATAGTTATGTTACGTATTATCAAGAGATTAAGATTATTCAAAACCCGCCGAATTGAATGGCAGTGCCATCTACAGGCAACAACCATGAGATTATAGAATGTACACTATCTTCAATGAAAATTCCCCAGACACTGAACAGCTGGTTTATCCCAAGAAAGTAGAACTAGAAAAACGTTTAGTCTGTTGTGTATTTAGACTGGTTAATAAATATTATGTAAGAAATATCATCGTTTCAAACTTCGCTCAATTAACAAGTAGTGCCACCTACAGGCAACAATCATCAAGACGTTTGTAGTATCTGTACATTGCTCGAACAAAATTACTCAGATCTTGATAAGCTGACTTTTCCGAAGAAAGCAAAATCAAACAATTCTGGCTCTTTTAAGGCCAGTCTTTCAAATCAAGATAAAATTTCGTCCATGATAAAATTATGATGCCAGTATATTTATATATATGAAATATATAGATATATTTTATCATTAGATAAAATTTTATCCTAGATTGAAAAACTGGCCCTTAAAGATTGACTCTAGTTAATAAATACAACTAAATGAAAAGAAAGTATATTTAGAAAAATACGAATGCAAAGTTATTTAATAATTAATTCTAGGGATTTTATATTAAAAAAAATATTTTAACATTTTTTGTTTTTAAAAAAATTTTTAATTCAAAGTTTGTATTTTTCCCGCGGAAATTGAATGTTTATAAAGTTTTAATATAAATCATTTAAAGTATCACTTTTTGTACGATATCTAGCAGCATTGATAAAATTTTATATCAAAAAGCCGCGAATACTTTTTAGCTCAGATTGATGAACTAAATGATCAGTTGTAAGCTTTTAATTTCACATATATTTTGAAAAATTTTTTACATTTTTGTAGTTGTGATAGTTGTAATTTTAAATTTAATACTTTAATACTTAATAATTTAAAAACAATATCAATGATAATAATAATAATAAATCGTATTATCAATTTATTTTTACCATTATAAATATTTTTAGTATTATCTATATTGTCATTGTTAATATTGTTGTTATTATAATTATTATTATTTTCATTATTATTCAGTGTCAATATCATATTGTTGTTAGTAAATATCACAATTCGTAAACTTATAAATAGTATTCGTATTATGTAAGAAATATCATCGTTTCAAACTTCGCTTAATTAACAAGTAGTGCCACCTACAGGCTACAATCATCAAGACGTTTGTAGTATCTGTACATTGCTCGAACAGAATTACTCATATCTTGATCAGCTGACTTTTCCGAAGGAAGCAAAATCAAACAATTCTAGCTCTTTTAGGGCCAGTCTTTCAAATCATGATAAAATTTTATCCAGGATAAAATTATGATGCCAGTATATTCATATATATGAAATATATAGATATATTTTATCATTAGATAAAATTTTATCCTAGATTGAAAAACTGGCCCTCAAATATTGACTCTAGTTAATAAATGCAACTAAATGAAAAGAAAATATATTTAGAAAAATACAGATGGAAAGTTATTCAATAATTAATTCTAGGGATTTTATATTAAAAAAAATATTTTAACATTTTTTGTTTTAAAAAAAATTTTTAATTCAAAGTTTGTATTTTTCCCGCGGAAATTGAATGTTTATAAAGTTTCAATATAAATCATTTAAAGTATTACTTTTCGTACAATATCTAGCAGCATTGATAAAATTTTATATCAATAAGCCGCGATCATTCTTTAGCTTAGATTGATAAACTAAATGATCAATTGTAAGCTTTTAATTTTACATATATTTTAGAAAAATTTTTACATTTTTGTAGTTGTGATAGTTGTAAATTTAAATTTAATACTTTAATACTTAATAATTTAAAAACAATATCAATGATAATAATAATAATAAATCGTATTATCAATTTATTTTTACCATTATAAATATTTTTAGTATTATCTATATTGTCATTGTTAATATTGTTGTTATTATAATTATTATTATTTTCATTATTATTCAGTGTCAATATCATATTGTTGTTAGTAAATATCACAATTCGTAAACTTATAAATAGTATTCGTATTATGTAAGAAATATCATCGTTTCAAACTTCGCTTAATTAACAAGTAGTGCCACCTACAGGCTACAATCATCAAGACGTTTGTAGTATCTGTACATTGCTCGAACAGAATTACTCATATCTTGATCAGCTGACTTTTCCGAAGGAAGCAAAATCAAACAATTCTAGCTCTTTTAGGGCCAGTCTTTCAAATCATGATAAAATTTTATCCATGATAAAATTATGATGCCAGTATATTTATATATATGAAATATATAGATATATTTTATCATTAGATATAATTTTATTCTAGATTGAAAAACTGGCCCTCAAATATTGACTCTAGTTAATAAATGCAACTAAATGAAAAGAAAATATATTTAGAAAAATACAGATGGAAAGTTATTCAATAATTAATTCTAGGGATTTTATATTAAAAAAAATATTTTAACATTTTTTGTTTTAAAAAAAATTTTTAATTCAAAGTTTGTATTTTTCCCGCGGAAATTGAATGTTTATAAAGTTTCAATATAAATCATTTAAAGTATTACTTTTCTTACAATATCTAGCAGCATTGATAAAATTTTATATCAATAAGCCGCGAACATTCTTTAGCTTAGATTGATAAACTAAATGATCAATTGTAAGCTTTCAATTTTACATATATTTTAAAAAAATTTTTACATTTTTGTAGTTGTGATAGTTGTAAATTTAAATTTAATACTTTAATACTTAATAATTTAAAAACAATATCAATGATAATAATGATAAACTATATTATCAATTTATTTTTACCATTATAAATATTTTTAGTATTATCCATATTGTCATTGTTAATATTGTCGTTATTATAATTATTATTATTTTCATTATTATTCAGTGTTAATATCATATTGTTGTTAGTAAATATCACAATTCGTAAACTTATAAATAATATTCGTATTATGTAAGGAATATCATCGTTTCAAACTTCGCTTAATTAACAAGTAGTGCTGCCTACAGGCTACAATCATCAAGACGTTTGTAGTATCTGTACAGTGCTCGAACAGAATTACTCAGATCTTGATCAGCTGACTTTTCCGAAGAAAGCAAAATTAAACAATTCTAGCTCTTTTAAGTATTGACTCTAGGTAATAAATGCAATTGAATTAAAAGAAAATATATTTAGAAAAATACATATGGAAAGTTATTTAATAATTAATTCTAGGGATTTTATATTAAAAAAAATTTTTAACATTATTTGTTATTAAAAAAATGTTCAATTCAAAGTTTGTATTTTTCCCGCAGAAATTGAATGTTTATAAAGTTTCAATATAAATCAATGAAAGTATTACTTATCGTATAATATTTAGCAGCATCAATAAAATTTTATATAAATAAGCCGCAAATACTCTTTGGCTTAGATTAACAAACTAAATTATCAATGGAAACTTTAATTTTACATGAATTTTTACATTTTTTTGTAATTGAGATAATTATAAATTCAAGTCTAATCCTCAATACTCAATAATTTAAAAATGATAATAATAATGATAACAATAATTATAATAATAATAATTATAATAATAATAAATATCGTTACTATTATATTTATCAATTTATTATTAACATTATAATTATTTCCATTTTTTAACTATTATTATTATTATTATTATTATTATTATTATTATTATTATTACTTCATTTATTCTGTAGTATGTGTACGACTTCGTACATGTGCCATTCTACAAGCGTGTATTACGTATAAAATTTGAATTTCCCGGGATTTGTAACACTCCGTATATATACGGTGCTGTTTGTGTACGGAGTCGTATCGTTTGCTTGCTGTGCCTTAGCCACATCGTTAGTTTATTCCCTGGCGGATTCGTGGTCACGGTAAAATGATCGTGAAACGACGGTGAATGTACCGTGAATTCACAGTGTCAACAAAGGATCGTCGAATGACCGTCACTTGACTATCGAACGGCCGTCATTTGACAGTGAACAACGAGTATCATTGTGAAAGTTTTTCACTGTTACTTTATGATTTTTATTCTGTATAGTTATCATACTTTACTTTTCGAAAAACCAAATTTTTACAGTCATTCGAAAACATATAAATTGTCAAAAAACCGTAACTCGGTGGTAGATGCACAGTAGTCTGTAAGTGAAACGACCGTGAAACGAGCGTATAATGTCGGTAAGTCAGGAATTTTTTACTAGTCAACAATGAAAAAGTGCTGATTATATTTTTATTTTTTTATTCCATTAAAAATACTCAAAGTGTATAAAAAGATAGGTAAATGAAAAATTTTCAGTAAATAATCGGGATGAAAAATTTGAAAAAAATATTAAATTATTGTAATTTTGTTTATTTCAAAGTAAAATCATAAAAAATTAATCAGATTACAGACAATCAACAGAGATCCATCATTTCAATACTTTTCATAAGAGTTTATGGCTTACAATAGTTGAATTTTTTTCATAGTCTTAAATGAGATACCATAATACCTTTTGATTATGAAAAATATTTTTTTTTAACAATTCAATTTTTAGCAATTTCTTTTCCAGATCTTTTTTTATAGAGTTAATAATTTTACCGTAATTTCGAAATTGAGAATTTCGTAATCATCAAAAATTTGAATCATTTATTACGATTATTATTTTGAAGTCATGGAAAAAATATAATTTTATTTAAGCTATTTTTATCTGTGCAATGCAAAAAAATGACTTGGTTTTGACACCTTATGATGTGACTGAATCAAATGGTTCGTGCAGTGTCTTAGATAGCCTAGCTGGTAGAGTCTTGGGCGGTATGCACCGTAAATATTCAATAAATTTATAGTAGACATCGTTCACAACGGTATCCGATGCTGACTGACAGATCGCTCGGTAAGAACGAACTTTATACGGTGAAACGACCGTGAAACAACCGTCATTCGACCGTGCTTTCACCGTGTCACCGAAACCGCCAGGGTTATATAGAATTATATACAACAATACTTTCTCGCAGTGATCTCAAAGTAAATAAATAAAAGGATAACTGCAAGCAATTTACCTTAGTTTATTAACATGTGTGTGAGCACCTTTAAGATTGAAGTTTACTTTTCTACGGTACTAACTTAAATCTTGCGTTGGCTGCATTTTTTACCGCAAACTATCCCCTTGAAGCTACAGTTTATGTAGATATAATTCCAGTGCGCCCTGGCGGCCGTAAATGTAAGCTGTCAATACTTTTGCACGCCTCATAGCGCGAAGCGCGTGAGGTTGTGCTTTATACTCGACTCGTCAAGATCAAGCAATTTTGTGATCTTTAAATGCCTCTATCACAACCATATTACACTTATTCAATAATATAAGTAGATGTACACCGAAAAACACTTAAATTAAACCATCTTTTACTTTCTAAAATCATTTCATGTTGCTATTTTGGAAAAAAACGTTTTGAAAAAAATTTTACGTGGACGTCCGGATGTCACCCCATTTTGGATGTACCAACGATTACTCCCGAACAAATTGATATTTCAAGACCGGACCTTTTTTATTAGTTTAAGAATTCGATGAACTGGGTCCGTATTTCATATCAGTGGCCTAGCTTATGTATTTTTTTTTTTTAATTGAATTTTTATTAAAATTCACGGATACAACCGTATAAAGCCAAACGAACTTTTCTTATTTGTCACGTGAAAACTTTGGCGCCACTTGATCAAGCTAGATTTTTTTAGACTGCGTGCTCATATAACAAGAAAAAGGGCGCCGATATTTAAAAAAAAAATAAAAAAATACTCTATAAGAAATTACTTAATTATAATTTTTTTTTTTTAATCAATTATACAATTAATTTTTTTCTTAAAAAATGATTGAGCGTTATGAGGCGTGCACTTTTGGATTTTCCAAACTTTTTTAATTTATTGAGACTTAGTGACTTTGAAAGATTCTATTTTTAACTGTAGTTGCGTATCTATAGGAGGATTACTACACATTTTTATTTTATCTAGTCTGTGGCGCTGACTTTTCTCCATCAAAAAAAAGTCAGGATCGAAAAATGTGAGCGCGCTATAGTATGTGCTGATAAAATTTAATAATTTCAAGTAAATAAATTGTTATAAGTGAATATAAATTTATTAATACGGTAAAATTAATTGTGACCCATTGTTATAATATAAAAATTAGTGAAAAAAAGTACCGTATAATTAAATAAAATTATACAACCTCAAAAAACCATTCTGCTTACTGTAAACACATTCGGTAGTCTGGCGCTCCGTTTGCAACGGGATTTTTGAACGGAACTTGGCGCCAGATTCTACCGAATCTGTAGATCAAAATTCATAATTTTGTAACGTCCACGTTTTCCAAAAATTATAAAAATAAATAATTTATTTGTCCCCGGCTCGAAATTTGCTTGCCGGAGTCCAGGGTCATAAACGGGGATTACATTATCAATAACAAAATATAAACATTAAAACTTCATTTTAAATAAATCAAAGAAAAAGGAAAACCTCTTTATTGGCCTGATCATGTTAATAAACAATATAAACAAATTAAACAATATAAACAAATTAAACAATATAAACAATATATTAGAACACTCTTTTCACACATACTCGCGGTTCAAAATCGCGAACTAACTGTCAAGAGCTGGTTCCCCGCTTCCTCAGGAGACTAGCCGCCACCCCTGGGCCTAAACCTCTACCCCGAGAGCGAATGGAGAGTGTCCTCTTCGCCCCCACCTACACGGCTTATAATCACCTACCGTACCTCAGCTGAAGGCTTCGGCACGGGGAGAAGCACTTTCATCCGGTCGGTTCATGATACTTACCTGGGCCTTGGTCAGACTCCAGGTAGAGTATCATCCTCTGGAATTACTTGGTGAAGAGTATTCGCCCGAGTAATTCTCCCGAGAAAGAACTGCTTGCTTTATCGAGCCAAATTTTGGCGTTTATCATTTTTTGCCTAACTCTCTTGTAACGAAAAGGAAGAGTCGTTTTAGACACCTATCCGGTGTCCTCGAACTAGCATTCAAAAATAATTATTTATTATTTTAATCGCAATTTCCTTCATTTTCTATCCATTCGTCTTGCCAAATTCTAAGTTTTTATTTTTGAAACTCAAATCTTTATTATTTTAATCGCAATTTCCTTCATTCTCTATCCATTCGTTTCGTCAAATTCACAATTCTTTATTATTTTAATCGCAATTTCCTTCATTATATATCCATTCGTTGATTTTTGCATACTAAATTGTCCTCGGGACATAAAATTTTCGCTTACCTAATTTATTTCGTACAAAATAATAATCGTCATTTCTTTCATTTTATATCCATTCATCACTTTCCCATACTAAATCTTGTTCGGAACTTAGAATAATTTTCCCAGTCTTTTAATTTCTTTTACAATTAATTCGTTCGGCTTCGTAATAATTTCTCACACGCTTAATTTCTTAATTTAATCATACCTTCGGTAACAATAATATAAAATTATTAACTAAATAAATACAATAATTAAATAATAATCGCCGCACTAATAACAATAATTGTTTCTATTAATTTTTAGGTAATTAACAAAAAAATAAACTAAAATACTCAATTACAAAAAGTAAAATTTGGGTCATAATTTATTTGTATCATTTGCTGAAACTGTTTCCTGTGGATAAAAATTTTTTCCTGTAAATTTATAGGAATAATACCGTATTATAATTAAAAGAACAATTTGTTTGAGACTGGTTTTGTCTCAGTATTCCAATATTATATACTTGTTATAATTATGTTTTTGTCTCAGAATTCCAATATTATCTACTTGTTATAATTATGTTTTAATTGAAATTTTTAATTGAATATTTTTTGCACTTTTTACAATAGAAATATTCATAATTATAATTATAAATAATTACTATTATTATTGTGGTGACAAACAATTATCATTATTATTGATATATATGATGATTAACAACAAACTTGTTATTGTCATAAGTATGTCTTCAAGAAAATTTTGATTTCAAATTACCGCTTAATTTGATCAGAGCTCCACTTACATGTAGCTACTGACATTCTGTTGCTTAAGTTGTTGTTTATTATGTCTATCTAGGTCTAAAAGTACCGCAATCTGAGTGATATGAACCTGGTAATATACAGGCCTGTAGTAGGGTGCGTTCGCGTTGGACACTTTCGCGCTGTAAGCACGTGTATATAGATATCGATCATCGTATAATGTGCTATATGAAGTGGTGCTGAAAGCGTTCAAAGCGTCCAACGTGAATGCAGCCATAGTATATTTGTATATGTCCGATTGCGTTTAGTAACAGAGTTATTGTTATTATTTTATTATTATATTATGTTCCTGTATATTAATATCATATTATATTAATTATTAAAATAATAATAAATTTCTGTATTAATTATTAATAATAATAAATTTCTGTATACGTTATTACGTTCTATAGTATGATACAGCCGTATTGTATCTATCTATAATTAATCCCGTTCTACATAGTACGTTCGCGTGCTATAATTAATGAGCCTTTTTCCTGAGAGTAGTACAGCGAACGAGCCACGAGAGGCAGCACTCGTAGTAGGGACAAACATAAAATATTTTCATTTAAGACAGTGTTATTTACGCTATATTATTTTATTAATTAAAAATAATATTTAAACACAAAAAAATTTTTTTAATAATCACTATGCCAACAAAACATTGTAGTTTTGCAAAGTGTACGTCGGATAATCGTTATCCAGAGGAAAATGTGTTTTTTATACCATTTGTAAAACCTCATATCGACGAGGTTAGATGTAATAAATGGATACATACGTCAAGGAGAGTGGATTTAACAGTAAAAAAAATAAATAAATATTCATATGTGTGCTCAAAACATTTTATCGGTGGAAAAGGTCCAACTGTAGAAAATCCTGATCCTGTTTCTACAACGATAAGCAAAGTAAGTAATAATAAAATTTATCTGAAAACGAATATTTGCAATTGGAGTGAAAATAAATTTGTTCATGAAGTTTTATTGATTTATTAAGCTAGAAAATTAATTAATGTCTGTCAGAGTTAAAGCCATAAATAATTGGAAATTTTATTACTGCAATAATAAATAAATTAAAAATAATTTTCTTGTCTGTTTGAAAAACGTTTTATAGTAACAAATTTATAATTTTTACAGGTACCAAAGGCACGAAAAAAAAGACTTTCAACATCAACAGTTGATTCTCTATGCAGTCCAGACCAAAAATCAAAAAGAGGCAAAGATGTTAACTCTGATTTTTTCATTCCAAGTAAACAAAATGATACTCAAGATATTTCAGTTGACGACTATTTAACTCCTAAATTTACTGAACCACCACCAAGTGAAAAAGAGCACACCAATCAATATGTAGCTCATGCAGAAAGTCAAACTTGTATAGAAGTTGAAAGTATTTTTGTGAAAAAACTACAAAATGAAATTGAAACACTTACGAAAAAATTAAGTGCATCTACCCTTAACTATGAGTCATGTATAAATGATAGTAAAAAGTTTAAGTTTTATACAGGTCTTATGCCCGAAGATTTTGATATTGTGTGGAATTTCTTAGGACCGCCAACTGAATCATCACTAAGGATCTGGCACTCACAATCAGGAACTAGTAGCCGCATAACGATAAAGCAATTTAAAGTATTATCGCTAAAAAATCAACTTTTTTTAACTCTTGTGAGATTAAGATGTGGTTTTTTATTGTACGATTTGAGTTGTCGGTTTGGAGTGAGTATGAGTTATATTTCAAAAATAACAACAACATGGATCCAGTTAATGTATTGTAAATTTAAACAACTAAATCGTTTCCCGTCAGCTAAAGATATCAGTAAAAATCTACCTCAAGCGTTTAAAAAATTTAAAAATATACGAGTAATTATTGATTGTTTTGAATGGAACATGGAGAAACCAAAAAATTTTAGTCAACAAGGAAATACATACTCCAGCTACAAATCTCATAATACAGTGAAGTTTTTGATTGGAATAATACCAACTGGAGGATGCTGCTTTCTTTCAGAAGGTTTTGAAGGACGCATAACTGATCGAAGTATCACCGAGAAAAGTGGTTTTTTTGATTATCTGGAAAAAGATGATTTGATATTAGCAGATCGTGGGTTTAACATTGAAGATTTATGTAATAAGTATAAATGCACTGTATTAATGCCACCGTTTCTAAAATCTAGAAAAAAATTTTCCAAAAATGAAGTGAGGAGGGCAAGAGAAATAGCTTCGGCTCGAATACACGTGGAACGATTCATTGGTCGAATGAAACAATTTAGAATGATGCAAAAGAATCATACCTAAAACTTTATTACCTATTGTATCCCAAATCGTTTTTGTTATTGCAATGTTAGTAAATTTTTCAAGAACCACTTGTTACTTAAATATAAAAATAAAATTAATTAAAATTACAAAATAAAATTTATTAAAATAACCATGATACTTTTTTATTAATTTTTGTCAGATAAGTTTAGTAAGTATAGCATCCTAAGTACTGAGTTTAAAATATTTTTAAACAAAAACAATCATAAAACATTTATAGTAACAACATACACATATCTCATGCTATTATATTAAAAATCTTTTATAAAAAAATTATCTGTAATTTTTACAGCATTTATATTTTTATATGTTCATCACAAGTAGTGGTAGCTTTTCGCGGTAATCTCATCTCAAAAATTCCATAGCTAAAATATTATGGACTTTACATAATTTAGTAGTAAGAGCTTTTATAAAATTTTCATCTCGAGAAATCCTCTCGACTACAAAACCATTCTTGGGTGTCCAGACAATAAATTCACAATACTGCAACTCTAAAATAGCCAATGTTAGTTGAACTTGATAATAATAAGTATGATTCCTTTTTAAAGCTATTTGATCATTTTTAACAGTATAGCACAAATTATTTGGATTTTTTACTCCAGCTAAAGTTAGTGGTGAGCAATTTTTTAGCGTGTAAGGACACTTTATTTCAATACAGTAGAGAAGTTCATTATTTTCAAAAATTAATCCGTCTGGGCTACAACCAAGTCCTGGGAACTTATTATTGACGATCAATCCTGGCCTTTTAATCTGAGTCCTGTTAATAGACGCCAAATATTCTTGAATTGCAGTTGACTCATTTTCTCTACCGTAAGCAATCGCAGGCAAGTGACTAATATCCTGTGTTTCTAGCCATAATTTTGTATTTATTAGATTTGTTAAATCTTTGCTAGTATAAAACGATTTACAATCTGATGCAGTGATTCGGTATCTTCGTGCATTGAGCCATGACGGACTATCTTGTTCTAACTCAATCTCAAATGGACCAAGCGTAGATGAGCTTAAATTATTTTGGAGCTCTTCTATTTTTAACTTTAACACTAATTTTTGATCACAGTCTAAAATATAGTCGTCATATTTTATTTGCAATAAGTCAACCCACATAGATTTGTTATTTTTATTTTGTAAGCGTTGAATAAATTCAGTTGTCATTATATCAGCACTCACAGAACTACTTAGGTTTGATTGCGCGCTGAATTCAATTACTTTCTTTTTATTACAATTACCTGGATTAGATTTTTTTTTTTCATCATTTTTACTAGAATTTTTCGTTGATTTAGCTTTTTGATACTCAGCAGTAATGATACTTGAGGGATTATTTCCAGTTTTACGACCTTGATTCCATTCTTTTATTTTTGAAGTACAAGTCAGTGGTTCGAATCCATATTGAAGCGTATATTCTTCAAGTTTAAAAAGTAACGCGATGATATGTGAACAATTCAGAGATTCTGATGCTGGACATTGACATGCAGCATTTATGATGTATCCATCTTCATCGAGACCTATTACAACATCATAAGTCGTAGTTACTTTAAAAGATGACTGGATTTTTGCCCTTAAATAATAAATATTTTTACAGCAATTATCTTGCAAATTTCTTATATGATCGCTAATACAATATAATCTGCCTCTTTGGATGGCTTTAGAATTACCACAAACTGGCATTAAATCATTATCTGTTACTTCATCATCATCGCTCTCTTGTAAACTTTTGCCCTGTGTTATATACTCATGTATAATACCATAACAAAATGAACGGGGAATCTGTTTGGATGGAAAAATTTGCCAATTATCATTAGGATAAAAAGTTGAATGGATAGGTAATGGGGTAGAAGAATCTTTTGTCAATGTCGATCCAGATGTAGATGCCGATGTGACCGTTGAAGATGCTTGTAAGCATTGTTGTTTCTTAATTAACCATACTCCTTTATCAACACCTTCAAAAATAACTCCTTCTCTTCCATTATTTATACAATCATTGACCCTAATACATTCCAATAAAAGATTACAAAATTATAAAGTTCTAAATAACTGATAAACTAATTACTTAGAATCATCAATTACATGTTTTCAAAATTATTTTTGAAATTAATTAAATGAATAAAAAATGAATAGCAAATTTTTTTCACACACTGATTGAAGGATTTATTTGTAACAAAAAATATTTGTTAATAGTTAACTAATCATTTATTAGACCACTTTTTAGTATTGAACAAATATTTTTTAGTATTTAAAATGATTTGTTTGTATTTAATAAATCTGATATTCATTTATCGAATATTAATAAATCTTTTTAAATACTAAGAAATATTCATTAAGGACTAAAAAGTGGTCTTTAATAAATGATTTGTTAAATATTAACAAATATTTTTAACTAGAAAAAAATCCTTCTATTAGTGCAGTTATTGGATATAAATTAAAATGACATATAACCTCTGTCTGTTACTTAATCGTATTTATTTATTACACATATAATAACGTTTATTTATTACCATTTATATTTCATTCATATTTCACTCTGAAATAAATCTTAAAACTATAATTATTTTCAATTTCTCTTGTTACAGTTTGAATTTACCGCTAGTTTTTTACTAGAGTTTGTATACTAACCTGCCAATCAATTCATTTTTTTTTCCGGTAACTTTTAAGTTACGGCACGCAAGCCAACGTTTTAATGTGACAACATTATTGTCTTTTACGGTTGCAAATTTTAATTTTGCTCCAGGAACGTCGTCTTCGGTCAAAAACATGTTTTTTATAAGTCCACTTTACTATGTGATTAAATGGAGCTCTGACAATGTTTGTCCCTACCGAACTACTAGCGCCGCTAGTGAGTAATTTTTCGTACTTGAGGAAAAAGGCTCATTGCGTGCTATAGTAAAACCTGCTCTTTTCTCATCAAAAAATATCCAGGATCTAAAAAACGGCGTTGCTATAGTTTCTGCTAGTGAATTTATCGAATTTTAATTAAAAAAATAATGACTAGTGGACTATAAATTAATTAAATTAGCAATTCACACCATATAGAATACATATTTATTATCAATTGCATCAAACAGTCAGTTAAGGTGGTTTAATAATTTTCAAACCTCACAAAACCGTTCTGCTTACGGTAAACACATTTGGTAGTCTGGCGCTCTGTTTACAACGGGATTTTTGAACGGACCTTGGTGCCAGATTCTACCAAATCTGTAGATACCCTTCAATTTGACGTAATCAAAAAGCCTGCACGATGATTTACCGCAGAGTTATTGTCAATCAAAGCAAAAAAGTTCTTTTTTACTTTGATAATCAATAACTCTGGAAATAATAATCCTATAGGAAATCTAAAAAGGGTTTTGAAAACTACACGATATTTCCTATAAGAAACTGTAAACGGCTTTTGAAAAAAAATAAAAATTTTGGAATTGAAAACTCGGACTGAAAAAAAAAACAAAAATTCGCACAATTAAGGATATTTGGATAACTTGGTATAACTTTGGATAAAATGGATGAATGAAGGATACCGTCGGTAATTTTTTAACCTCAAAGTATCCCCTAAAATCCCTCAAAATTCAAAGTGCTGCGATTTTTTTTTCATAGTGCCCCGAAGCTCCATATTCTGTGTTTTTACAAAAATCACCATTTGAGCAATTTTGCGATTTTTATTCATTTTTCCAATGAAAAAAAATTTTTGTGTGTATGTGTGTTTTCGTGTGTGTGCGTGTCTGTGTATGTGTGTGTAATTTTTTCTGAAAACACACACAAACACGTGCGCATACACACAAGTATGTGTAAGAAGCGTAAATGGGACCAAGCAACTTCTACGAGATGTGCTTTGGGTAACGTTAATGCTTTCAGCAAGACAGCAGTCGAAAAAAATCGAGAAAAGTTTGAAAAAAATCGAGAAAATTTTCTAATGAAAAGTTTCTAATAATGTTGGTGGAAAATCCAATGAAGAAAATTCAGGTGATTCAAATTCTGGTGCAGCCAGACCGAACTGGGCAAATTATAGTCTAGATGACAAATTAAATCTTTTACTTGACATGTCTTTCAAGAATAGTACAAGTATTCAAAATGTCGCCAACAATCTTGATAAGCACAGTCGAGAGATTCAAAGTCTGGTTGCAAAGATGGAGCTGAATAATAAGAAAATAAAAACTCTATCCGACAATCTTGATTATGTTAATAAATCATTTAACGATATAACCAAAATCCAGGCAACAATGCAAAAGGATATAAATGAAATAAATAGTGAATTAAGGGCAAATTCTACCAAATGTGACGAAAATTCTGCGTCTATTGGCCTGCTAAAGTCTGCGATTGATTCCTTGGCTGGTGTCACAACCTATCATCAGATGGCTGATCAGCATATGTCTTCGGAGTTATTGCTATCTGGTGTTCCTGATAGTATTGTCGTCGGAAAATCACCAGAGCAGATAGTTCATTAAATCTTTGATAAGCTTGGAGTCGCAAATCTTACCTCGGACATTTTGAACATTCGTGAGTTTAATGCCAAAAAGAAACAAGGTGTCTCTAGCCATGAACAAACCTCACGTTCATTCGTTTTGCATTTAAAATCATCGGATGTTTGTCATCATATTATTGATAGAAAACGTCGCTCACCGAAGCTTGAAATTAAAAACATCTTCGAGTCCAGTTCCAACGCTGCTTCAGGTCGACAAATCTATATTAATGAATTTCTCCATGGTCATGTATATCGACTATTACAAATTACAAAAGCAAAAGCCAAGGAATAAAAGTTAAAATATGTTTGGGTTTATAAGGGTAGAATTTATGCAAAAAAGGACGATGATTCAGCTAAGTTTTTAATTTGCTCTAAAGCAGATTTGGACAAATTTGAATAGCAATTACCATGTCAAAGCAATGTCACTATGTCATCAATAAATATTTTGAGCTTAAATATAAATAGTATCATCATCTGGTTGTCGCATACTCCTTTCAGCTATTTACAGAAGACCACAGGGATTATTATTAGATAGCTTCAAGACACATTTTGCCAAATTTTATCAATCATATAAAAATATTATTATTATGGGTGACTTGAATTGCAATCTTCTGAAAACTGATCGTCCATCAAATCACCTAAAATCTTTCATTGCTGATTCGGGACTTTACTGCATACCATATGGATCTACATTTCATTCTATATTCATACTTCTGGAGTTGACTCGTGGCTGGATGTCATTATTGTTAATAGTAGTGATAAACTAGAAAGCTATTCAAAGTCTCAAATGCCTTTCATTGGTGGGCATGATTATTTATGCTGCGAATATAAATTTGAAGTGGTACCAAAATATGATAAAACTGTTAAGTTTAGAGATTTCAAATATTGTGATCATGAAGCTCTTGCGAATGATTTGAATCGAAAATTAAACCTTGCTAATGCTAACCTTGATGGTTTGGATCCTAACTACTTAGTTGGACATTTCATTAACGCGACTACATCAGCCTTAGATAACTTTGCTCCCTTTGTCACCAGGAAATTGAGTCGTCCAAGCAGTCCGTGATTAACTGGTGAGTTAAGGCACAAATTTAGGCAGCGAGATAATCTATATAAAAAAGCACGACAAACTGGAGATTGTAATCTTCTCGCTCAGTATAAGATAAAACGAAAGGAATTGAAATTCGAACTAGCCTCTGCTCGAGATGCTTATTTCAAACAAATTCTCGATGACACCAGTAGTAATACAAACCTGTGGTCAACCCTCAAGCGATTGGGTATTGTTAAATCTAGAAGCTCTTCACCATTGGACAGCTTTAATCCTAACTCTTTGAATAATTTCTATGCCAATATCTTAAAGAAACATCCTTCCTGTTCTCGTGAGTTCATAATGGATTTATCATCAGTTACCGAGAGGAAAGTAAATAGCATATTTAATTGGTCCAAGATTGATATTGTAGATGTCACAAAGAATTTACAAATTACTGTGCAAAAGTCCAAAGGCAAAAGCTCTGATGGGTTGGATCTCAAGTGGCTGAAAGATCATCTACCACAGATCTCGATTTTTCTCATGAACATCTACAATAGATCTATTGACACGTGCGTCTTTCCTGATGCCTAAAAGCAGGTTTATATTGTTCCTCTAAATAAAATAAGTGCTCCGAAGTCTATGTCAGATACTAGACCTATAGCCAATGTAGCTCATCTGGCCAAAGTATTTGAATGTATATTGGCAAATCAGCTCACGAATTACCTTGAATCGAATAGTATCATCGATGAACATCAATCAGGTTTACGGAAGCATCATAGTACCCAAGCAGCCGTGCTTCGTTTGACTGATGATGTCCGCAAAGCCATTGACAGTGACGAATTAACCTACCTCATTCTATTTGATTTCTCAAAAGCTTTTGATTACGTCAAAGCAGAAGTGTTATTCGTAACAATGTATCAAATAGGTTTCTCGACTGAGGTTATTTTTCGGTTCCTATCGTATCTCACTGGCCGATCGCAAGCAGTACTAAACTATGATTGTTCTACATCTGACGCCATAAATACTACTTCAGGTGTCCCTCAAGGATCTATTCTGGACCCCATTCTTTTCCTCATCATGATTAACGGAGTGACGAAACGGCTGAAATTTTGTCAATATGGTCTCTTTGCTGACGATAAATCTGCATACTACCACTTCAATCTTTCTCAATTAAACGATGCAGCGCATAAAATCAATACTGATGCTCAAGCAGTAGCTGATTGGGCAAGGGAAGTGGGTTTTGAACTCAACCTTGGGAAAACTAAAGTCATGATTCTAGGGAGCAGTAGGAAATTGAAGCTAATAAAGAATTGTGATCTTCCTTAAATAATTGTAGATGGCAATGTTATCCCGTATGTCAACTCAACCAAACATTTGGGTGTTCATTTATCAGCAAATCTTTTCTGGGATCTTCATGTCTCACATATCTCTCGAAAAGTCTATTGTACTCTAAATAGCCTCAAATATAGGTAGAAGAATATACTATCTACCTCAACCCGAAAATTGCTGGTCACAGCAATGGTTATTCCAATCATCGACTACTGCTCTTTGGTCTTGATAGATACATCCAAAAGATTAGACTACAAGTTACAACGTCTGATAAATAATGGCATAAGATTCATTTTTAATTTGAAACGTGATGAGCATATAACACCTCATAAACGCTCGTTATAATGGCTCACAGTCAAATCGAAGCGGTACTACTTCTTGGCTTGTTTTTTGTACAAACTTTTTAACTCTGGTGAACCTAGATTCCTCAGAAGCATGTTTGTCGAATAGTCACCAGATATTAGACGTTCTGAGAGAGTGGCTGCCAAACAGAACAATATCACATTTAAAATTCCTAATTTCTCAACTACCGTCTACGAACATTCATTTCTGATTTCATCAATACGCCTCTGGAGAGAATTACCACCTGATGTCACCAATGCACTTAGCATTGATACTTTTAAGAAAAAAGCCTACAAATTCTTCCATGACCTTGAGCTTAAGGAGAATTTGAGTCCCGGCTTCACCGATGATGATTCAAATCATTAATAATTGGAGTGCTATAAACTATAAATTTAGATCTAAACCTAGTCTGATACCCACTTTAAAAACTTCTTGCCTTCTCTTCAGCTAAAACTGGAACTTTAAGAAATTTCTTGCTTACGTTTATTTCACCTTATATATTTCTTTTGATTGTAAAAAACTGATGATATTTCTTAAATCTTTTGATTGTTTTCCCTATTTGTTAGCAAAATCTTAATATTATTACAATATTTATTTAGAGACGTTTATACTCTTACATGTACTTCATATTCTTATATTTTTGTACTTTTGCCATTCGGCCATTGCCTTGGCATTCAAATAGAATAAATAATTAAATAAAATTAAGAAAAAAAAATAAAATTTTTTTTTTTTTTTCCAAATTTCTTGAACAGTTAATCTCTTTGATCAAAATATAAAGATTTTTGGAAAAAAAAAATTTTTTTCATTGAAAAAATGGATAAAAATCGCAAAATTGCTCAAATGGTGATTTTTGCAAAAACACAGAATATGAAGCTTCGGGGCACTGAAAAAAAAATCGCAGCGCTTTGAATTTTTGAGAGATTTTAGGGGATACTTTGAGGTTAAAAAATTACCGACGATCTCCTTCGTTCATCCATTTTATCCAAAGTTATCCAAATATCCTTAATTATGCGAATTTTTGTCTTTTTTTCAGTCCGAGTTTTCAATTCCAAAAATTTTCTTTTTTTCAAAAGCCGTTTACAGTTTCTTATAGGGAATATCGTGTAGTTTTCAAAACCTTTCTTAGATTTCCTATACGATCATTATTTCCAGAGTTATTGATTATCAAAGTCAAACGAACTTTTTTGCTTTGATTGACAATAACTCCGTGGCAAATCATCGTACAGGCTTTTTGATTACGTCAAATTGAAGGGTATTTAATATTCTGAAAGAACTTTATGAAGAAACAATGGAAAAAATTTTTTTAAAGCCCGTAGACCTTTTTTTAGATGAGAAAAAATTTGGAAAAATTTTTTTTCGGTAGTTTTCTTAGGATTTCTCCAGACCTGGACATGACAAAAAATTTTCATGGTCATGGCTGAAAACTAGACACTTGGAGCTACAATTGGCTTTTTTTATTTTTTCTGTACAACCATTTTTCTCGGAGTTACAGCTCGTTGAAAATCACCCAAAAATTTGGAATTTCTTTTATATCCCTTAATTTTTGTGACCAGTGTATATATAAATTTTTTTACCCGGGTATACTCAAAAGTTTACCTTTAAGATTATTTAAAAATATTCACCTTTGAGTTTTTCTTCGCAAAAAAAACGTAAAAAACGTTCTTATCTACTGATTAATATTTATCAATCTCAATAAAAAAGTGAGTCAGTTTTCAGAGTAGACTTAGTAAAAAATTTAACAGTTTTTCATAATCAAGGAAGTTATAAATAGTTATCAAAGTTACCTTGAGTTATCTATCGTCGTAATAACTGACTTGTAGCTTATGTGTGAAAATTAAAAAAAAAAACATTTTCTTCAAATATTTTTAATTTTCGTAATTGGAAAAAAATTTTTGTTAATCTTAGCTTATTTCTCGTTATGGTACTCATATAATAGAAAATTTTTAGAATCAAAAGTCAAATTCAATAACTTTAATAATTGATCAATTGATTAAAAAAGCAGTATTTCTTTTTCAGTCATCAAATTTCTAATTTCTTGAAAGTAAAAGGTAAACGAAATATTTTAAGAGTAGATCTGTACGATTAGGCGGATATCAAATTTTTTTTTAAGTGACATTATTTGTATTAGTAACCAATTTCCATTACATATAATAACAAATGCTATTTTGTTGCATTAACCAATATCATTTTGTTGTCGTAAAAAATCACGGTGTATTCCTGTTTTATGTTATAACAAAATATTTTTCCAGTGTATAACTGAATCTTCACTATTCCGTGTACCTTATGGTACAAGATTAACTGTAACTCTTGGTTAAATATGTCATTTTACTTAGACAGTGAATAAGGCAGTATCTTATGCCAAACCTGACTTTGCGTTTATCGATGGCCATGACTACTTATTTTGCCATTTAAGCTCAATGACACTGAAAAAATGATTGGAAACTGGATAAACTTACGTACCAGAATTATTAGGACTGTGAAAATTTAAATTTGTTGAACTAGTTCATGGATTCTTTAAGAAGTGAAAATACTGTACTTCAAAGAAATTTTGTTAGGACAACATAAAACATGTTGCGGTAAAAGTAGGATGGAAACTATGTTAATATAGTTTTGTAACCGTAATAACTGCTATTCACTACGGAAATTTTTATTTTACTTTTATCGGTTGTTTGAAATTTTTTCCAAGAGTTTTTGGAAAAAAAAAATTAGGAAAACGGTTGACCCTAAAGGCCATCCCTGCAACTTCCCGCTACCTCCATACCTAAGTGCTCAACAATTCACTTATTTTTTAAGCTCTTCCAGCTCAAAAATATAATTTTCGTATAAGTTTGAGCTCTCCGAGCTCAAATAAATCGCTGTTCTGTGCTTTTAAGCTCTTCGAGCTCAAAAGGCTGATGGAAGTTTAATAGAATACTATTTTTTGAATTTTCAAACCGCAAATAACTTTTGAATCAATTAACCGATTCTCTCGCGGTTTACGGCATTCAAGGAAGTTTTTTGAGTTATTCTAAAAAATCTTTAAACGTAAACCGGTCAGACTGAAAATTTCATATAAATTCTGAAAAAAACATTTTTTTTAATTTTTTTCGACAACGATATCTCACGAACAAATCAGGCCGATTTTGACCAGGCTGGTAGCAATCAACGTGGCTTTTTGATATTAAGAGCTGATCAGTTTTTTGAATTTATCGGTTCAGCCGTTTAAAAGATATTTCAAAAAAACGAATTTTTGGAAATTTTATTTTTGAGATTTCTCAAAATCGATCAACTCAAATTCTAAAAATTAGTATTAGAATGCTAGGGGCAAAGGAACTCTTCAGAACGCCGCTCACTTCGATCGAATCGGATGATCCGTTCAAAAGTTATGCGAGATTTACATGCATACACACACACACACACACACACACACACACACACACACACACACACACACACACACACACACACACACACACACACATACATACAGACATGGTGACGTCACCGCGGAAATAGTTAGGAAAGCTTCCTAGGACCTCTAAACGTCGAGATCTGATGAAAACTTGATTTTCGAAAAACGGGGTGAAAAAAATGACTTCCCGATTTTTGAAAATTTACAATTTTCTTAGCGGGAAGTTAAAAATAATTATTATAAGAGCTCAAAAAATCCACAAAGTATACTAGATAAAACTTTTTTTAACTTCCCGCTATAAAAACTGATGATTTTCGAAAATTGGGAAGTTGTTGGTTTCATCCCGATATTATAAAATCGAGTTTTCATCAGATCTCCACGCTTTGAGGTCCTAAGAAGTTATTTTGACTATTCTTACGATGACGGCAGTGCACTGAAAAAAAAAAAAAAAAATAGGAAAACGGTTGACCCTGAAGGCCATCCCTGCAACTTCCCGCCAATTCTATACCCAAACGCTTGAAATTGCACTTATGACGTTTCTGAGCTCTTCGAGCTCAAAAATACGATTTGTGAGTTATTTTGAGCTCTCCAAGCTCAAAGACATAGGTTTTCTATGCTTTTGAGCTCTTCAAGCTCAAAAGTCTGATAGAAGTTTGATAAAACACAAATTTTTGAATTTTCAAACCGCAATAACTTTTATTTCGACGCAGTTTTTTAACACCCACTCACACACGCACACACACACACTGTGCTTCTTCAACCAGCTGAACGGCGAACGTACGCCGATCTCCTCAAGGAAATGAAGGCCAAGGTTTACCTGACAGAGACTGGAGTAGACATAAAGTCTATTAAACAAACGAAGCGCGGCGGCGTTCTTCTAGAAATAAGTCACAAGACTGAAGAACTGCTGCTTTCATAGCTGTGATAAAAGCAGCAACCGCTAACATCGGTACAGTCAGAACGCTCACACCAAAAACAACGATCGAGATCCTTGACTTGGATGGAATCTCTACCGAAAGCGACGTCCGTGAAGCACTCAAATGTGACTTCACCGACAGCCTGGAGATAAAACGTGCGAATTTGACAAAACCTACACCACGAGGCAATCGGGCAGCCTTCGGCGAGATAGATGAGGCTAGTGCGATTGTAACAGGGTAAAATTACCCTGAATCGATAAGTCGCCAGACATCGATAATTGTTCGACGCAGCACTGGTGCGTCTCGATCTTTGGGCCTAAAGAGAGAGTAGGAGGGGGTAGTTTGGGGGTTAATATATAGGTGAGACATGCGTTGTGTCAGAGAGAAGTAGTGTAACCACCAGACGGAGTGCCACAGAAATCAAGAAAGGCTGATCCCCGGAGTAGTTACCTATCGACAGAAGCCAATAACATCGAGGACTTCAATCTCAAGTAGTGAAATAGATCGTCGTATATTCAATAAGGTATCAATAATTACTCTGTGGGCTAGGAGTGGACCGCGGGGCTTATACTCGGTTTACTTCTCCTCTGATTAATTATTCTCGATTTAATTCGTAATAATTCAGTAATTATTTGATTGTAATTGTTTAACGTTCGTTATTCGGTGCTGAGTGGATCTCAAGGGGATTTTTATCCGAGGACTACTCAGAGACCTTGTGATGTAAATTGTCGTGAGAATTTATCTGATAAATTAATTTACTTGATTATTTACTAACAATTTTTAACATCTGAAAAATCGGTTTAGTTTCATATATTTTATTCTTACGGACTAGTCAAGCGTCGGTTGAATTGTACAACGCAGTTAATTCGTACCCAAGGTCAAACTCTACTACGCACTAACGAATATTGGCATCCATTTTGAGCGCGCAAATTCTTGTCGATTATTTTACTCGATTATTTATGAAGAACAATTGAATTATTATTATTTAATATTATTTATTGCAATATTATTGATTATGAACATTATATTATTTATTGAGAATTAATTATTGAGATTTGGCGCATTTGAGACTGATTTACTCGTTGATAATTTTCGCTAATTTATTTTTATGTTGGGATAAATTATTTAATAATTATTTATTTAACCGGAAAATTCCACGTGGTTATTTTTTATGTATTGAACTTAAGTTCTTGATTTTGTTTTAATAATTTAATTTCATCATTGGATAAAATTCTTTGTCAATTATTTACCAGCGTGGATATTAAGTCCGGAAACTTTTAGTTAAAATTATTTGATGAAATTTAACAAGAATTATTTTTATGTTTAATATTAAAATTACGAGTTGAGTTCAAATAAAATTATGCATCGAATTTTAGTTTAGATTTTTGGGAATTAAATTGTTAGTCGTGGAAATATTTTTGTAATTTAATTACTGGCTAATGACTGAAAAAAATTTAAGTTGAACTTAAAATGATAATTTTTGTGGATTAAATTTTATAAATAAAAGTAAAGTAAATTCAGAGTGTGTGCGTGTGTGCGGGGTATGTGTGTGAACTGCAGACATCTAGGTCTACGTTTAATCACTGGGTCGTTACTCCTGTGGGCCGAGTTAACGAGCTCTTGCATACGATTAGTCTCTGTGCAAGGTAATTAATCTGTCAAGTCGTGGAGTTAGTTTTGTCAGTTTGGTTAGTTAGTCAAGTTGAGAATTGTAGGAATAAGCTATCGTTAAGTGATTATAGTGTGAGTGTAAGTGTGAGCAGCTTGTTAAATTTGTTATTGTTAATGGATTTTGGCCATATTGTTAATTAAGAATTTATTTATTTCACAGCACCTTCTTCCACTCTATCTCCCCTGTAAGATAAGCTCTTGGCTCTGGAACCGGTTCCAGGAACCGTGATAAAAAATCCTGGTGGCGACCTTTTGTTCATTGATTTAGATTTCAATTTTATTTAGTTTATTGTTTTTTTTAAATTTATTAAGGGGCCAATTGAGCGGAATAAAAATCCGTTACATGATCAAGACCCTTGACAAGGCCCGTAAAAAGATCGGATGGGTTAACTGTCGCATACGCCCAGTTACGTACGTAACAGAATGTTTTAAATGCCTTGGTTTTGGGCACCAAACACGAAACTGTACGGGATCGGACGGAAGCAGGTGTTGTTATTAATGTGGCGGAGAAAACCACAAATCCTCAGACTGCACGGAGAAGCTAAAATGCTTCCTCTGTGCACCGGACAAAAGAGTTCAAGATGGCTTATGTCATATTTCTGGCTCCAGAGCTTGTAAGGCATTCCGCACCGCACTTGCCAAAGCTACGAGAGGGCAGAAATGACTGCATACTACAAGAAAACCTGAATAGATGTGCATTGGTGCAGAACTTACTTCGCCAGCGAGTCTTTGAAGAGAAGATCGACATTTGCTTCATCTGCGAACAATATCTAAACCTTCAAGATAGAGCTTGGTTCGCAGACGAAACTGGCCTGACAGCAAGTTGGATTGTGAACACAAAGAACGTTACCGCCAACAACAGCGGAAGTGGAGCAGGTTTTGTCTGGATTTGAACCCCTACAACCTACTTCATAAGCGTCTATCTCTCACCTAACGAAGGGATTAGTGTATTCCGACAGAAACTGGCAAATATAGAAAATGCGATCACTAAGTTCGATAGCGAAGTCATCGTAGCTAGTGACTCCAACGCTAAATCGGCTGAATGGGGCGCTACTTTCTCCGACACCGGAGGTAACGAGGTCTCTGACGTCGCGGCTAGACTCGACCTCATAGTGCTGAATACTGGGAGCACCACGACCTTTAGAAGACCGGGGTATCAAGAATCTATCCTCGACATTTCGTTGACGACTCCAAAGACTATCAACATGATCGAAGATTGGACTGTATCCGAAGAATACAGTGGCAGATATCACCAATTTGTGACATTCAACGTTGGACTGGCATCAGCTTCGGTTTCACAACGCGACCTTTCTAAGCGGAATCGGAACGCCAGGAAGCTTGATGTAGAGGCACTGCGAAAGTCACTTACACAAAGCTGGTCTACTCTGCAAAACAACCCGATCCCAAACACCCGCAGCAAGACTGAAAAACCGTACTAAATACGATGAAAGAAATTGCTGCCTCGTGCGACGCCTGTATGACGCGGCTGAAAAACCGGGGTTTTCACAGGCTGGCGTACTGGTGGTCCCCAGGCATAGCAGAACTCCGAAAAAAATGCCACGAGCTACGTCGGCTAGCAACGAGAGCTGCGAAACGCTCCCCCAATCAAGATCTACATTCGGGCGAGTACATGCAGGCCAAAAAGAACCTAAACTGGGCTATCAAAGCAAGCAGAGCGAAATTATGGCAAGAGATCTGTAACGACCTTGACAAAGACATCTGGGGTAAAGCCTACCAGATTGTCGTTAAACGACTTGAAAAGGCTTCACCAGAAGCGCCGAAACCACTTGCTTCAATGAGCAGCATCGTAACGGAGCTGTTTCCCAAACACCCACCACGGGAAATAAGACATCATATGAAAAACAGCGTAATATAACACCTTTCACAACCAGGGAACTACAGGACGCAGCGAAGACTCTCAAGACAGGAAAAGCACCTGGCCCTGATGGTATCCCAGCATCGGTGATCAAGATTATAGCTATGAAATATCCAGGATTTCTCCTGAACGCCGACAATGCATGCCTAGCAACCGGCACGTTTCCAACGGCTTGGAAGCGGCAGAGATTGGTTCTGTTAGACAAAGGTAAAGGTAGCCCTGTAACACCTTCGTCGTTCAGATCACTCTGCATGCTTGACATTGCTGGGAAAGCTCATACAGGGAAGACTACGCAACGACATCGATCGTGCTGGAGGCTTTGCCACAAACCAACATGGCTTTCGGAAAGGACGATCGACGATCGCAAGGTTCAATCATGGGGCGCGACCTATGGAACGCGGGCTATGACGAACTCCTGAAAATCCGACTGCCAAAACAAGTGCAACTCACGAGCTTCGCGGACGACATCGCAGCTACGATAGTATTAGACAGTGCCGAGAAGGCAGAACTACTGGTTCGGGAAACCATTGACGCCGTCAAAAATTGGCTGGAGAAGCATTATCTAAAACTGGTCAAGCAGAAAACCGAGATGGTCGGAACATGGACGGAACAACACTGACATCTATAAAGGCACTGCGTTACTTAGGAGTAATGATCGACGAAAAGCTGTCTTTTTGAGAACACCTCGAAAACGCTTGCGTGAAAGCTACCAAGACAGTATCAAACCTATTGAGAATCATGACCAACACGATGGGACTACGAACCAGAAAAAAGAGGGTGCTTCTAGAAGTAGTCCACTCGATATTACTCTACGGAGCGGAGATATGGGCAGATATATTTAAACAGAAGACCTACCGGAGCAAGATAGTGGCAGTGCAACGACGAGGAGCGCTCAGATATCACCTGTGCCTATCACACGGTCTCAGAAGCAGCCGTACTGGTCATCGCAGGAGCCGCACCAATCGACTTACTAGCATTCGAGAGGGCGAAAATCTACGACGCCAAAATAAATGGTGACAACCCTAAGGAGGTAAGAGTAGAGATAAAGACGGAAACGCTACATGAGTGGCAGGACCGATGGACAACCGGGGAAACAGGCAGATAGACGGCATGCCTGATTCCGAACATAAACGTCTGGCTTTCTCGGAAGCATGGAGAAACGGACTTTTTCCAGACCCAGCTATTGACGGGACATGGGCAGTTCAATGCTTATCTTTTCAAGATGGGTTTGCACAGTACATAAACGTGCAAATACTGCTTAGACAAAATTGACATCGCCAAGCACACGTTCTTCGAGTGTGATCGGTGGAATGACGATAGAAGCAGCACCGAAGAAACTATTGGCACCACGCTCTCCTCCGGGAGCGTGGTAACTTGCATGATCAAAAAAGAAGATAACTGGTAAGCTGTCGCAGCCTACGCACAGCGCCTTTTAAAAGAAAAAACCGCAGAAAGGGACTAGTAACCAAAAGTAATTGTCCTGAGACGCAACACGGACTGGATTGAAGTAATGCTAACGCGGTTCCGATCCAGTTTTCCTCAGAACATCTATGGGGAAAGGAGAGAGGAGTTTTTTTTAGTGGGTAAAAATCCCACACTACTGACCATCATCTTTCAATGAAAGCGGTGTCTTTGAAAGATTTTTTTCGCCTCTCTATAAAAAAAAAAAAAAAAAAAACACACACACACTTCAAAAGCGGAACTGGAATTCCAGGAAGCTTGATCTGGAGGCACTGCGAACGTTACTCACACGAAGCTGTTCTACTATTCAGAATAATCCGACTCCAAATACCCACAGTGAGACGGAAATTGCTAAATGTGATGAATTTCTGAGCTGCGAAACGCTCCCCAAACCAGGACTTATATTCGAGCGATTACAAGCAAGCTAAAAAGACGTTAAACTGAGCCATCAAAGCAAGTAAAGCGATTTTGTGGAAAGAGATCTGTAACGATTTCGATAAGGACGTATGATGTCAAGCCTACCAAATTGTCGCAAAACGACTAGGAAAGGCCTCACCAAAAGCACTGAAGTCTCCCGCGATGATGGACAGCATTGTTGCGGAGCTGTTTCCCAAACACCTGCTACGGATGAAAAAAAACTATCTACAGACTCGGTAGAAGTCTGGCGCCAAGTACCGTTCAAACGCCAGCCTACCGAGTACTATACCGTAAGCAGAGCCTGATTTTAGGGTTAGAAAAATTGATGTATTTATTATAATAATTATATTAAAAGTTATGTTTTTTAATAATAGACTACATCTTAATTAACTGCTAATCATTTACTTTTTAGATACTTTTTGATAAATTCTATTTTTGCAGTAATTTCATAGATAGACCGGAAACTCCAGTCTAAAATTGAGTTTTAACAGTTTTATTTCTACACACTAGAGTGTGACGCGAGAAATTTTACATACACTGTAGTAACTGGATAAGTAAACTTTAGGCGCCAAGTTTTAGAATGCCAGACGTAACTATGGGATTATCTGTTTTGCTCATTAAGAGCCAGATTTTTCTATACAGGATTAAAATTATCATATTTCATAAAAAATATATTAATAATAATAACACCGGCACATAAAAAAAAAAGTTGTCTGTACACCGGGTGCCACCTATCTACGGGCATGTTTTTCGACCCGCTGAACACGAATTTCAAGTCAGTTTAGGCCGTCCAGCCTTCAATTTTGAGTAAATTGCAAGTCGTCCACCCAGTATTTTTGTACGTAGTGGAGATTTGGGTAGACATCCTGAAGCGAAAGACATATCGGTGTAAGACAGCAGCGGTGCTGCGGCGAGGCGGTCTCAGGATTACCTGCGCCTACCGCACGGTCTCCGTATTGGCCGTATTGGTCACCTATTGACTTACTAGCGTTTGAGAGGGAAAAACTTTAAGACGCTAAAGTAAACGGCGAAACGATGATAAGGGGGCAAGAGCGAAGATGACGAAGGAAATGGAACATCAGTCGCAGGACCGATGGACATCAGGAGAGATAGGCAGATGGACAGTGCGCCTGATCCCAAACATCAACGTCTGGATTTCTCGGAAGCAGGGGGACACGGATTTCTTCATCACCCAGCTATTGACAGCACACGGACAGTTCTATCTTTTCAAGATGGGACTGCACCGCACGCCAACGTGCAAATACTGCCCGGACCAAATCGACGACGCTGAACACACGTTCTTCGAGTGTGTACGGTGGAAGGTCTACTGAAGCAGCACCGAAGAATTATAGTTACCACGTTCTCCCTCGCGAGCTTGGTAACCTACAGGCTCAAGCAAGAAGATAACTGGTCAGCTGTCACAGCCTACGCCCAGCGCCTCTTAAATGAAAAAACCACCGAAGGGGACCAGTTACCAGGAGCAGGCGTCGTGAGATGTAACACGGACTGGATTAAAGTAATGCTTACGCGGTTCCGATCCAGTCTTTCCCATAACATCTATGGGGAAAGCAGAGAGGAGGTTTTTTTAGTCGGTATTGACATCTGAGGCTGACATACCCAAGCCAAACATTTGGTCCTGGCATACGTCAATCTATTTTTCTTACCCTCTATGAACACACACACACACACACACACACACACACACACACACACACACACACACACACACACACACACACACACACACACACACACACACACACACACACACACACACACACACACACACACACACACACACACAAACACACACACACACACACACACACACACTATCTTAAAAATCGTCAAGAAAGCTTCAAAAGCCTCATAACGTCGAAATCTGATGAAAACTTGAATTTCGAAAAACGGGGTAAAACCAATAACTTCTCGTTTTTCTAAAATTTTCAATTTTCTTACGGGTAAGTTAAAACGGTCAGGAAACTACATTTATACATTTGTGACGTTATAATTCAGCTAGCTATATACTTTTTTCTCAATGTGAAAGTTATTGTACTTCAAATATTTTCAAGATAATGTTTCACTGACTACAAACAAGACTTTTGAGCTGCAAGAGCTCAAAACGTCGTAATAGGTGGAATTTGAAGCGCTATTAGTTTGAAATTAGCCGAAAATTGCAAGGATGACCTGGAGTCATCCGTTTTACTAATTTTTTTCTCAAAATTTTCATGTCAAAATGTCAATTGATCGATTCCAGAGTGTTTTGAACCAATTCAGAAATTTTTTTTTGCTTTAGTAGTTTGATTTTTAAATCTATTCGGGTCTATCGCGTTTTGGCACCCACAACGATTCATGCCCGTATTTGTCCCTAACAAAAATTAGCAAAAATAGCAAGACGTTGCAAATGAGTCTATCAAAGATTTGTAAGCTTTTATTTTCAAAATATCTATCACTTTACAAATTGACAAAGTTCCAAAAATTTTCTCCACCGTACTTTAGATGGCTCTTAACTTCTATCGTTTATTATACCCCTGAAATATATCATTTTTCGACATGTTTGTTAAATTTTTACAATTCAAACTAAAAATTCAAATTTTTCATTATATCATTGTAAAGATCTATTTTACTATCTGATATCCTAAAAACCGGTTTACCACACTTTCCACTCGTCACTGTCAAAGAAACTTTTAATGTTTCTTGCATAAAATAAGCAAAATTCTCTTTTCGGGAAAAATTATCTTAGGTCCAATATTCAGTGAACTGATTTACAAACTAATTTACATGTAAATTATGATTTATTTATTAGGCACGATTTAATATGCCAAAATTGGAAACTTTTCTTGTGACAATAGAGCATACACTTCAAGTATTATCAATAATTATTAATAAAACTTACCGATTTTCTCCATAAATATCTGTATAACTGCTGCGATAAAGACCTTGTGCTTCATCGTTAACTTTACCTCGGTATCTCAAATGTAAAGTATGAATTCCTTCAGATAGTTCCTCTTGAAATGTAATTGTTAAAAAATCTGTTTCATTGTCAATTTTATAGTTAACAGATTGATGCATTCCGTTTTCATTTTCTATCGTAATATTATCGCTTATTTCAAGATTTTTTGCATACAAAACTAAAAAATTACTTTTTTGCTTCATTTGTATTTCAATATCAGATTCGCCGTCGTAAGTCCAATTATCTTTTTTCAGGAGAGGCATTATTTTAATAGCGTAATGAATAGGTTTGACATAATCAGGTAAACGATGGATACTAGATATTTCTGAATTTGAAGCAACTTCTCTCATCTTGAACTGAATCAATACACCATACACAATGAGTTTTATGATAGAATATATCAAATATTTTCGATTTAGATGCTTCATGATTTTTTTTAAGTTGAATTGATAACTCAAAAATTTTTCGCTAGTATCAAATTCTAGAAATTTCGCTTATGAAACACCAAGTTACTTCATTTATTAACAACCGTTGTGAAGTATTAGTTTCGAATAAAATAATATAAAGTACTCCAAACTTGAGCTTATAGTCTTGGCATTAAAGATACCTGATAATTAGATTATATCTTTCGAGTTATTATTTTTTTATGTTTAAATATTATATGTCTTGTTGTAAAACAGTTGTGAGTCAAACAAAACGTGAGTCGAATAAAATTTACTGATTGATACAAAATTTATTGCATATAATAAAACTAAAATTCATAAAAATATTATAAATAAAAATTAGAAAAACGGTTGACCCTGAAGGCCATCCCTGCAACTTGGTCCGAATCGGTTCCAACTTAAAGGAAATCTAAGTTTGGCGATGCCCTTTCGAATGACACCAACCGCGATGAAATCGGTCAAGCCGTTCAAAAGTTACAAGAGGTTTACTCACACACACACACACACACACACACACACACACACACACACACACACACACACACACACACACACACACACACACACACACACACACACACACACACACACACACACACACATACAGACGTACGGACATCATCGTGAAAATAGTCAGGAAAGCTTCCTAGGACCTCGAAACTGACGTTGGCTGCACTTTTCATGGCAAACTATCCCCTTGAAGCTACAGTTTATGCAAAAATAATTTCAGCGCGCTCTGGCGGCCGTAGATGCAAGCTGTGAATTACTTTTTTTCAGTGTAGTTGCGTATCTATAGGAGAATCACTACACATTTTTATTTTATCTAGTCTATGGCGTTGACCTCTCCCTATCGAAAAAAAGTCAGGATCGAAATTTTTGAGCTTGCTATAGTATGTGCTGATAAAATTTAATAATTTCAAGTAAATTAATTGTTAAAGGTGAATATAATTAATTAATACGGTAAAATAAAGTTATGAATTACTGTTATAGTAAACAATTTAGAAAAAAAAGTACCGTAAAATTAAATAAAATTTCGCAACCTCAAAATACCGTTCTGCTTACAGTAAACATAGTCGGTAGTCTGGCGCTCCATTTACAACGGATTTGAACGGAACTTGGCGCCAGATTCTACCGAATCTATGGATCTAAGCGCTTAAAATTGCACTTATAACGTTTTCGAGCTCACAAATATAATTTATATGTTTTTTCGAGCTTTTCAAGCTCAAAGAGTTAGCTGTTCTAAGCTTTTGAGCTCTTCGAGCTCAAAAGTCTGTTAGTGTACAATAATAGAAAATAAAATTAAATATTAAATATTTATTTGCTGGATCGGGGTGTTGGAAAGAACTTTTAATGCACTTTATTCATGGTTTCCGTTTATTCATAAAAGTGTATCATTGATATAAATTTGATCACAGTAATTGACTAGAATTTGGAATATAATTGATGTTATGAATTATTTATCGAGTAACAATATGAATGATAACTATGACACTTTACACATTAAGTCAGTCACACTGACGAGCATAGAATATGATTATTATTAATTTACAAAACTATTAAGAATTACAATTTCTACTGATTTTTCGATCAGAAATTTAGAATTAAGGACAGTGCACCGTATATGTTACATAATATGCAAAGACGAGCGTGAGATATGATTATTATTACTTTAAATAATTAGTACCTGGATGACCGAGCTTTGCTCGGTATTTTTAACTTCTTGCTAAGAAAATTGAAAAAGATTATTTTACCCTGTTTTTCGAAAATCGAATTCTTATCAGATCTCGACGTTTTAAGTTGCTCGGAAGCTTCCCTAGATGTTTCCGCGATGATGTCCGTATTTCTGTATGCAATATTCAAAGAGGCTTGACCAAACTTAGATTTTGAATATAATTTAGACCGATTGAAACCGGTAGATTTTGAGAAATCTCAAGAAAATATACACAAAAAAATTTTTTCAAATGTGGTTTTTTCTTAAATAACTTTTCAATGGCTCTACCGATCGATTCCTAAAATTAATCAGCCTTTAACATCAAAAATTCACGTCGATCACCGTCAGATCGGTCGAAATTGGTTGATTTGTTCGTGACTTATCGTTGTCGAAAGAAAACCAAAAAAAGTGTTTTTTTCGGAATTACTTCGAAATTCCTAGGTCGAATGTCGCCAATCGTGTAAAAATCGGTTCATTCATTCAAAAGTTGTTGAGGTTTGAAAATTAAAAAAATAGTGTTTTATTAAACTTCTATCAAATTTTTGAGCTCGCAGAGCTCAAAATGATACGAAAATAATATTTCTGAGCTTGAAGAGTTCAGAAACGTAATAAGTGCAATTTTAAGCGCTAAAGTATATGGCATTAGCGGGAAGTTGCAGAGATGGTCTTTATGGTCAACCGTTTTCCTAATATTTTTTTGTGAATCAACTGAAAATACGGATAAAATGATATTTTCTAGAAATGAATCCTAGCTAGATCGATTTATCGACCCCAAAACTCCCTGCATACTAAATTTTATAAAAATCGTAGGAGCCGTTTCCGAGATTCTAATTATATATATATATTTATATATATATATATATATATATATATAGCATATATATATATATATATATATATATATATATATATATTAGGGTTTGTCAATTTTAGGCGACTTTTTTTTTTCAACGAAAAAACAGGCTGAAAACTTGCATGAAGGTGAGAACAGAAGCCTGTTCAGAGCGGAGTTCTTAATATTAATATTTAGAGGTGTCTGTCCCTAATTTTTCATTTCCCATTTAAATAACATAGAAAAAAAATTCTTCTTTTTGTTTATTTTTCTAGCTCGGCATGCGCCCCTCATATATATAAGTCCATAGCATATTCTTGTAGAGAATTTAATGCTCTACAAAAGAGGTCTCCTACACTTTTATCATAAAGACAGCCGTTCTAAAGTTATTCAGACGTAAACTTCTAAATGTATAAAATTCTGATTATTCAAGTATCAAACTGATACAAATTAATATATTACTGTCTTAAGAATTATTTTTATATGGATAATTAGTTCTGATGCACTAATATTTTGATAAAGCTAAAAAAAAATTACTCATGTATCAAATATTTTTCTTCTTTATTTCATTAACTGTAAGAAAATCATGATCCGAGTTGAATGAATTAAATTTTCGAAAAGTTTCACGGAATTAACAATCCGAACAAAAACAGTTTCACTGTAAAAAATTGCGCCAAGGCCACGTTCATAAAACTCATCGCAATAACATTTGCACTTTACAAAAAAAATTAGGCACGTTTCAATAATTTTCATTCTCTACAAAAAGATGTGAAATACTAAAAAATACCAAGAAACCGTCATAATGTTGAAAAAATTGAAAAAAAATTTGTTGGAAATTAAAAAATAAAAAAAAAAATTTTTTATCGTACTTGGCGCGCGTCATTGAGTACCCCAAATTTTTTCAGGATAAATAAACATCCTTTTAATGCTGAGAAATTTATAAGTAATTCAACCTACGTTATTTCATAATAAGTTTTACAAAAGTTAGATAAAATTGACATGTCATACGCAGTTATGCAAACTACATATAAGTCGATACGCATGCATACGTTGGGTCGAATTTCAACTCAAGAAAAATCGATTTCGCTTGTTTAATCATATTATATATTTATATAGATTTCATTAGTCAAGGATACTGAACTCATTGAAAACATTGCTTAGTGTATTAATTATCAGTTTTAGTGAAAAAACCCGTTCTTAAAATTTTTTTTAGATCTTTAGTGAGAACAACTGTCAATATGGTGGTGTGTTCAAGAAATCTGAAATTATATAAAATTTTTGGATTCATTTTTTTTCAGCTTCGTCATTAATCTTTAATGAAGAACCTCATGCAATATTAAAGTTTGATATTGCTTCGTTTAATTGTAATTAACACATTTTCATTAGAACTCACACCGCATTGTTCCAATTTAGTCAGCCATATGTTTTATTTTTTAGTAAACACAATTCTTACAATGCAACCGACCCAACGTATGCATGCGTATCGACTTATATGTAATTTGCATAACTGCGTATGACATGTCAATTTTACCTAACTTTTGTAAAACTTATTATGAAATAACATAGATTGACTTTCTTATAAATTTCTCAGCATTGAAAGGATGTTTAGTTATCCTGAAAAAATTTGGGGTATTTTTTTAGTATTTCACATCTTTTTGTAGAGAATGAAAATTATTGAAACGAGCCTAATTTTTTTTGTAAAGTGCAAATGTTATTGAGATGAGTTTTATGAACGTGGCCTTGGCGCAATTTTCTACAGTGAAACTGTTTTTGTTTGAATTTCAGTATTTTTTGTAATTATAATAAAAATTGACAATTTTAATTTTATACATTTCCGGTGGCAAACTATCCCCTTTAAGCTATAGTTCATGTAAAAGTTATTCTTGCGCCGCCTGGCGTGTGTAATTGCAAGCTGTCATATATCTTTTTTTCACTGTAGTTTCCCATCTATTATAAGATTAGCATGCATCCTTATATTATTTAGTCTGTGGCCGTCCGCTTTTTACATAAGAAAAAAGTTAAAATCTAAAAATCTGGGTCACTATAGTTTGTGCTGATTATTTATAATAATTTTAAATATAAATTATAAAGATAATTGATAATAATCAAGTAATACGCGTAATGAAAAGCATGAACTACTATTATAAAATATCATATAGAAAAAAAATCAAAATAAATTTGAAAAAAAATTTGTAACCTCAAAAAACCGTTCTGCTTACGGTATATACACACTCGGTAGTCTGGCTTGAGAACGGAACTTGGCGCCAGACTCTATCGAGTCTGTTGATTTTTTCATTTTTCTATTTTATATCTTTTTGTAAAGAAAAAAAAAAATTTTTTTTCCTTAATAGTCTTATGAACGTAGATTTGGTGCGATTTTTTTACAGTGAAACTGTTTTTGTTCGGATTATAATTACTATTATTGTTGTTGTTATTATGATTACCAATATTATTTATTGTTATTATGATATTGTTGTTAGTAAATGACACAATATATCAAACGCATAGTTATGTTACGTATTATCAAGAGATTAAGATTATTCAAAACCCGCCGAATTGAATGGCAGTGCCATCTACAGGCAACAACCAGGAGATTATAGAATGTACACTATCTTCAATGAAAATTCCCCAGACACTGAACAGCTGGTTTATCCCAAGAAAGTAGAACTCGAAAAACGTTTAGTCTGTTGTGTATTTAGACTGGTTAATAAATATTATGTAAGAAATATCATCGTTTCAAACTTCGCTCAATTAACAAGTAGTGCCACCTACAGACAACAATCATCAAGACGTTTGTAGTATCTGTACATTGCTCGAACAGAATTACTCAGATCTTGATAAGCTGACTTTTCCGAAGAAAGCAAAATCAAACAATTCTAGCTCTTTTAGGGCCAGTTTTTCAAATCAAGATAAAATTATATCCAGGATAAAATTATGATGCCAGTATATTTATAGATATGAAATATATAGATATATTTTATCATTAGATAAAATTTTATCCTAGATTGAAAAACTTGCCCTTAAATATTGACTCTAGTTAATAAATACAACTAAATGAAAAGAAACTATATTTAGAAGAATACGAATGGAAAGTTATTTAATAATTAATTCTAGGCATTTTATATTAAAAAAAATATTTTAACATTTTTTGTTTTTAAAAAAATTTTTAATTCAAAGTTTGTATTTTTCCCGCGGAAATTGAATGTTTATAAAGTTTTAATATAAATCATTTAAAGTATCACTTTTTGTACAATATCTAGCAGCATTGATAAAATTTTATATCAATAAGCCGCGAATACTTTTTAGCTCAGATTGATAAACTAAATGATCAGTTGTAAGCGTTTAATTTCACGTATATATTGAAAAATTTTTTACATTTTTGTAGTTGTGATAGTTGTAAATTTCAATTTAATACTTTAATACTTATTAATTAAAAAACAATATCAATGATAATACTGATAACCCATATTATCAATTTATTTTTACCATTATAAATATTTTTAGTATTATCCTTATTGTCATTATTAATATTGTCGTTATTATAATTATTATTATTTTCATTATTATTTAGTGTCAATATCATATTATTGTTAGTAAATATCACAATTCGTAAACTTATAAATAATATTCGTATTATGTACGAAACATCATCGTTTCAAACTTCGCTTAATTAACAAGTAGTGCCACTTACAGGCTACAATCATCAAGACGTTTGTAGTATCGTACAGTGCTCGAACAGAATTACTCAGATCTTGATCAGCTGACTTTTCCGAAGAAAGAAAAATCGAACAATTCTAGCTCTTTTAAGTATTGACTCTAGTAAATAAATGCAATTTAATTAGAAGAAAATATATTTAGAAAAATACATATGGAAAGTTATTCACTAATTAATTCTAGGGATTTTATGTTAAAAAAAAATTTTAACATTATTTGTTATTAAAAAAATTTTCAATTCAAAGTTTGTATTTTTCCCGCGGAAATTGAATGTTTATAAAGTTTCAATATGAATCATTTAAAGTATCACTTTTCGTACAATATTTAGCAGCATTGATAAAATTTTATATCAATAAGCCGCGAATACTTTTTAGCTCAGATTGATAAACTGAATGATCAATTGTAAGCTTTTAATTTCACATATATTTTGATAAATTTTTTACATTTTTGTAGTTGTGATAGTTGTAAATTTGAATTTAATACTTTAATACTTAGTAATTAAAAAACAATATCAATGATAATAATGATAAACCATATTATCAATTTATTTTTACCATAATAAATATTTTTAGTATTATCCTTATTGTCATTGTTAATATTGTCGTTATCATAATTATTATTATTTTCATTATTATTTAGTGTCAATATCATATTGTTGTTAGTAAATATCACATTTCGTAAACTTATAAATAATATTCGTATTATGTAAGAAATATCATCGTTTTAAACTTCGCTTAATTAACAAGTAGTGCCACCTACAGGCTACAATCATCAAGACGTTTGTAGTATCTGTACATTGCTCGAACAGAATTACTCATATCTTGATCAGCTGACTTTTCCGAAGGAAGCAAAATCAAACAATTCTACCTCTTTTAAGTATTGACTCTAGGTAATAAATGCAATTGAATTAAAAGAAAATATATTTAGAAAAATACATATGGAAAGTTATTTAATAATTAATTCTAGGGTTTTTTATTTTAAAAAAAATTTTTAACATTATTTGTTATTAAAAAAATTAGGAAAACAGTTGACCCTAAAGGCCATCCCTGCAACTTCCCGCTAATTCCGTTAATACCTGGCCGCTTTTTTGAGCTCTTCGAGCTCAAAAGTACAATCTGTGTGTTGTTTTAAGCTCTCCGAGCTCAAAAAGATACCTTTTCTATGCTTTTGAGCTCTTTGAGCTCAAAAGTCTGATAGAAGTTTCATGGAACACTATTTTTTGAATGTTCATACCGCAATAACTTTTGAATGAATGAACCGATTTTTACGCGGTTGGCGGCATTCTACGTAGTTTTTTAAGCCTTATTAATAATTTCTAAGTTTCAATTGGTCAAACTAGAAATTTCGGAGTAACTCTGAAAAAACTCTTTTTTCGGTTTTCTTTCGTTCACGATATCTCTCGAACGGATCAACCGATTTTGACCAGCTTGGTGGCAATCGACGTGGTTTTATAATGTTAAGAGCTGATTAGTTTTTGGAATCGATCGGTAGAGCTGTTTGAAACTTATTCCAAAAAATGTCGAAGTTATGTTGAAAAAATCCTTATTTCCAAATATTTCGTCGAGGATATCTCTCGAACTAATCAACCGATTTCCACGTTTTTGGCGGCAATCGACGCGGTTTTTTAACCTCTGAAATTATTCTATATCATCAAAAACGATCCGAGAAGAAATGACGAAGTTATGTGAAAAAAACAGTTTTTTCGGTTTTTTTTCGGTTTTATTTCGTTCTCGCTATCTCTCGAACGAATCAACCGATTTTGACCGGATTAGCGCCGATCGGCGTGGTTTTTTGAAGTTAAGAGCTGATTAGTTTTTGAAATTGATCGATCGAGCCGTTTAAAAGATATTCCAAAAAAACCACTTTCAAAAATGATTTTTTTCTAATTTTTTTTGAGATTTTTCAAAATTTCTCAAAATCTATAGGTCCGAATCTGTTCAAATTCTCAAGAAATCTAAGTTTGGCGAAGCCCTTTCGAATGGCACCAACCGCGATGAAATCGGTTCAACCGTTCAAAAGTTATAAGTGATTCACATACTTACACACACACACACACACACACACACACACACACACACACACACACACACACACACACACACACACACACACACACACACACACACACACACACGCCCGTGTCGGGCTTGCTGGGTCCCGCATCGGGCGCCTCCTCAGGTGGCGGATAGGGGAATGCCCGGCATATCTGCACGTCAGATGCGTCGGGTACCGAGGAAACAGAATACTCGGGGTGGACCAAAACCTAGCAAAAGATGATATGGAAATGTCAGAAGATTTTCAAACATCGTTTACAGTACAGAGGATGGATACCTCAGTGCCGGCGAGAGAAGGCGTGCAAACGGGCCTAAACTTGTCGTTATCAAGCGACCGTTTGAACAGTGGAGTAGACCCCATGGCTCTGCTGTCTAGCAATGCTAGCAAGGTTACAGGGAGTACGAAATCAGCCCAGATGGCAGAGAACGGACAGCTGAGCAATATTCCTTCAAAAAGTGGAGGACCTTTTGCTCCTGCCACTAATCAAACCCACAGAGGAAGAATGAACTCTCTACCGACCGTCACCGGCCAACAGTCACCAATGGAGAGGCTCGGCAACAAGATTGATGAGTTAGCCGGCTTCATAAAAGACAAAAAGAATCTCCACCATGAGATCAGAAAATTGGTTTCGTCTATTAGTACGGCATATAGGCTGGCCAACAAATCACCAACGAAGTCGGCGTCAACGACTCAAACATCTCCGAGTCTGAACAAAAAATCACAGCCACCTCTGACCACTCCTAAGAAATTACCACAGCAAGGAGATGGCAACAAGAAGAGGCCGCTGTCCACGCCCAGCCCTTCCTCAGATATTGACAAGCCAGCACAGAAAAAGACAGCCCGGGATGATACCTGGACCAAAGTGACTCGGCAAAACAAGAAAAAGAAAGAACAGGAGCCAGTGACTCAAACTGCTACAGCCCAAGACCAGCCAAACAGCGGTGGCTCCAAGAAACCAAGGAGGAAGAAGACAAGAACTAAAGCTGTTCTAGTCCAACCAGCTGAAGGGCGAACATACGCCGATCTCCTGAAGGAAATCAAGGCCAAGGTAAGCCCTGTCGAGACGGGCGTAGACATAAGGTCTATTAAAAAGACGAAACACGGAGGCGTTCTCCTTGAAATGGCTCGAAAGTCCGAAGACAGCAAGGCATTCACCGATGCAGTAAGGGCAGCCACTGCAAACATCGGCACAGTCAAGACGCTAACACCAACAACAACGATCGAGATCCTCGACTTAGATGAAATCTCTACCGAGAGCAAAGTCCGTGAAGCACTCAAATGTGAATTCACTGACAACCTGGAGGTCAAACGGGTAAATTTGACAAAACCCACACCACGAGGTAATCGGGCAGCCTTCTGCGAACTAGACGAGCCCAATGCGATTAAGGCCCTTGACAAGGCCCGTATACGGATCGGTTTGGTGAACTGTCGTATACGCCCAGTAGTAAAAGTAACACGTTGTTTTAAATGTCTTGGTTATGGACACCAAACACGTCAGTGTGCGGGACCAGACAGAAGCAGGTGCTGCTACAAATGTGGCGGAGAGAACCACAAGGCCGTAAACTGCACGGAGAAGTTAAAATGCTTCCTTTGTGCTTCGGACAAAGATGCCCAGGATAGTCTATGCCATATTTCTGGCACTGGAGCGTGTAAGGCATTCCGCAAAGCACTTGCAGAAGCCATGAAAGGTCAGAAATGACACGCATACTACAAGGCAACCTGAATAGGTGCGCCATGGCGCAAAACCTGCTGCGCCAGCGTGTTTTCGAAGATAAAATTGACGTCTGCTTTATCTGCGAGCAATATCTAAACATCGAAGGTAAAACATGGTTCGCAGACGAAACGGGCACGGCAGCAATTTGGATTGTGAACACAAAGAACGTTACCGTCAACAACAGCGGAGGTGGAGCAGGTTTTGTCTGGATTCAAACCCCCACAACCTACTTCATGAGCGTCTATCTCTCACCTAACGAAGGGATTAGTGTGTTCCGACAGAAACTCACAAATATAGAAGATGCGGTCACTAAGTTCGACGGCGAAGTTATCGTAGCTGGTGACTTCAATGCTAAATCGGCTGAATGGGGCGCTGATTTCTCCGACACCAGAGGCAACGAGGTCGCTGACGTCGTGGCTAGACTCGACCTCATAGTGCTAAATACTGGGAGCACCACGACTTTCAGAAGACCGGGGTACCAAGAGTCCATCCTCGACATTTCGTTGGCGACTCCAAAAATTGCCAACATGATTGAAAACTGGACAGTATCCGAAAAATACAGTGGCAGTGATCACCAGTTCGTGACATTTAACGTTGGATTGGCATCTGCTCTGGTACTACAACACGACCTTTCTAAGCGAAAGTGGAATGTCAGGAAGCTTGATCCAGAGGCACTGCGAGCTTCACTTGCACGGAGCTGGTCTACCCTTCAGAACAACCCGACTCCGGATACTTGCAGCGAGACAGAAAGGACAGTACTAAATACGATGAAGGAGATTTCCGCCGCATGTGACGCCTCTATGCCGCGGTTGAAAAACCGGAGTTTTCGCAGGCCGGCGTACTGGTGGTCAACAGACATAGCGGAACTTCGCAAAATGTGCCATCAACTACGTCGCCGCGCAACGAGAGCCGCCAAACGCTCCCCAAGCCAGGACTTGTATTCAAAAGAGTACAAGCAGGCCAAAAAGATGCTAAATCGAGCCATCAAAGCAAGTAAAGCAAAGTTGTGGAAAGAGATCTGCAACGATCTCGACAATGACATCTGGGGTAAAGCCTACCAAATTGTCGCCAAACGACTTGGAAAGGCTTCACCAGAGGCGCCGAAGTCTCCAGCCTTAATGGATAGCATCGTAGCGGAGCTTTTCCCCAAACACCCGCCGCGGGAGAAGAAACACTACACTAAAAACAACGAAGTAACGCCCTTCACAACTAAGGAACTACAAGACGCGGCCAAGTCACTCAAAACAGGAAAGGCACCTGGACCTGATGGCATCCCGGCATCGGTGATCAAGATTATAGCCCTGGAATACCCAGACTTACTCCTGAACACCTACAACGCATGCTTGGCAACTGGCACCTTTTCCGCGGTCTGGAAACGGCAGAGATTGGTTCTCTTAGACAAAGGAAAGGGAACCCCCATAACACCTTCGTCGTTTAGACCACTCTGTATGCTAGACATTGCTGGAAAACTGCTCGAGAAGCTCATACAAGGGAGACTTCGCGACGACATCGACCGTGCTGGAGGTTTTGCCACCAACCAGCATGGCTTCCGGAAAGGTCATTCGACAGTCGGAGCGATCAAGAAAGTCATAAAGACAGCAACACAAGCATGGTCTGGTAGCCTCAAAGCTCGTAAAGTATGTCTTCTCCTCACGCTAGATGTCAAAAACGCATTTAACAGCGCAAATTGGGGAGACATTTTAGACGCTCTGGAGCACAAGTTTGACGCGGAGCCAGAAAATCTGGCACTAGTCGACAACTACCTTGACGATAGAAAGCTAATAGTGGAAACTACTGAAGGCCCACAAGAATACGCCATAACGGCTGGCGTGCCGCAAGGGCCAATAATGGGGCCTGATCTATGGAACGCAGACTACGACGAGCTTCTTGAAATCCCGTTGCCAGAGCAAGTAGAGCTAACAGGCTTTGCAGACGACGTTGCAGCCACTATAGTGGCGGACAGCGTGGAAGAGGCCGAACTGCTAGTTCGGGAAACCATCGACACCGTCGAGACTTGGCTCGATAAGCATCACCTGAAACTCGCCAAACAGAAAACCGAGATGGTCGTTTTGACCCGTCAAAAATGGTTTCCAAAACCATTCGCTATGGACATGGGAGGAACAACGCTGACGTCAACAAGGGCCCTGCGGTATCTAGGGGTAATGATAGACGAGAAACTATCTTTCCGTGAACACCTCGACAGTGCATGCAAGAAAGCCAGCAAGACTGTGTCTAGCCTAGCACGAATTATGACCAACACCATGGGACCAAGAACAAAAAGAGAAGAGTTCTTCTAGAAGCAGTCCACTCGGTACTGCTTTATGGAGCGGAGATATGGGCAGACATATTAAAGCAGAAGACCTACCGGCGAAAGATCGCAGCAGTACAGCGGCGAGGCGCTCTCAGGGTTGCCTGCGCCTACCGCACAGTTTCCGAAGCGGCTGTATTGGTCATTGCAGGAGCCGCACCCATCGACCTATTAGCGTTCGAAAGAGCAAAACTCTATGACGCTAAAGACAGTGATGATAACATGAAGGACGCAAGAACGAGGATAAAGGCGGAAACGCAGCAAGAGTGGCAGGACCGATGGACATCGGGAGAGACGGGCAGATGGACGGCGCGCCTGATCCCAAACATCAACGTCTGGCTCTCTCGGAAGCACGGGGATACGGACTTTTCCTGACCCAGCTATTGACGGGACATGGGCAGTTCAATGCCTATCTTTTCAAGATGGGTTTGCACAGCACACCAACGTGCAAATACTGCCCGGATAAAATCGACGACTCCGAACACACATTCTTCGAGTGTGCTCGATGGAAGGACTACAGAAGAAACACTGAAGAGATCATAGGCACCAGGCTCTCCCCCTCAAGCCTGGTGACCTATATGATCAAACAAGAGGAAAACTGGTCAGCTGTTGCAGTTTATGCACAGCACCTCCTGAAAGACAAAATCGCAGAAAGGGACCAGTAGCCAGGAGTAGGCGTCGTGAGACGCAGCACGACTGGATTGAAGTAATGCTAACGCGGTTCCAATCCAGTCCTCCCCGTACCATCTAGGGGAGAGGGGAAGAGGAATGTTTTTTTTAGTGGGTAAAAATCTCCACACTACCGACTATCGATATCTGCCGGAAGATGGGCGGCAGAGTTAACGATACCGGTGTCTTTTGAAGATCTTTTTTCGTACCTCTTTATAAAAAAAAAAAAAAAAAAAACACACACACACACACACACACACACATACACACACACACACACACACACACACACACACACAGAAGAAAGTCTCAGCGTGGCTACAGACGATCTAACTCCGCAGAGCTGTTGGCAGAGTATAAAAAGGCCCGTCGAGAACTGAACAGAGCCATCAAAGAAAGCAAAAGACGTTGCTGGAAGGAACTGGTCGCAGAAGTTGAGAAAGATCCATGGGGCAGACCGTATAAGGTGGTTATGACCCACTTGAAATGCCAACCAATGCCATCACCTACGTGTCCACAACTCCTAGAGAAGATTGTTACTACGTTGTTTCCCCAACAGCTGGTATTCACCTGCAAGTTGGAGCAGCTCAATTCTGAAGACATCCCAACTATCACGTTGGACGAGTTGATAGAGGCAGGAAATCGAGTAGGGAATAATAAGGCGCCGGGATTGGACGGAATTCCTAATATTGCTCTGAAATCAATCCTTAGGGCAGCACCAACATTATTCCTGGACGTTTACGATACATGCCTGAAGGAAGGGACTTTTCCCCAGAAGTGGAAACAGCAACGGCTAGTGTTACTTCCGAAGGGGAAAAGCCGCCGGAAGAACCGTCATCCTACCGACCACTCTGCATGTTAGACACGGCCGGCAAGATATTCGAGCGCATAATTCATCAGAGAATAGAGGCTTTAGTCGATCCACTCCTAGCAGAGAACCAGTTTGGTTTCCGAAAAGGACGGTCAACTCTGGATGCTATCAAATTGGTTGTTGATATAGCCAAGGATGCAATCGCCGGAACGAGATGGAAAGGTGGAAAGAAGAAATACTGCTTGGTGGCTGCTTTGGACATCAAGAATGCCTTCAACTCCGCTAACTGGGACTGCGTTATGCGGGCTCTAGAAGAAAAAAACATACCAGGATACCTTCGCAGAATAGTAGCGAGCTACTTCACGAACAGGCTCCTGAAATATGACACGACGAATGGTACGGAAGTGTACGAAATCTCCGGAGGAGTGCCACAAGGATCAGTCTTAGGTCCTCTGCTATGGAACATCATGTATGATGGCCTCCTGAGAATAGCATTGCCTACGGGAGTCAAACTTGTAGCATATGCGGATGACGTAGCTGTCGTGATTGTCGCAAAGCACCTCGAAGAGATAGAAATGGCATTTGATATTATATTCAGACGAGTCAATTTGTGGATGGACATGATGAACTTGCAACTAGCCAAGCATAAAACCGAGGCAGTGCTCATCACCAGCAGAAAAACGGTAGAAACCATCAAGTTGAGAGTCGGAGAACAAGAAATCACATCACAACCATTTATCCGTTATCTGGGAGTGATGCTGGATGCACGACTCAACTTCAAACAGCAGGTGGAACATGTCAGTGCCAAAGCGTCAGTAGTGAGGGCTAGTCTCGCACGGCTGATGCCTAACATCGGAGGCCCAATGCAGAGCAGGAGGCTACTATTGTCATCAGTAGTCACATCAGTGCTCACTTACGGAATATCCATTTGGGCTGATGCACTGGAAACCCAAGAATCATGGAGAAAAGCTGGACCAATATACCGACTGAGTGCCCTACGAGTAGCTAGTGCCTTCCGCACTATATCAGAAGAAGCAGTGTGCGTCATTGCTGGAACCCTACTTCTTAGAGTTCTAGCAGAGGAAAGACGGGCCCTTTACCAACGAAAAAGGTCAACTGCACTGAGCCCGGAAGAACTTAGAATTGAAGAACGGCAGAAGAGCATAGGCCGATGGCAACTACAATGGGATGCTGCAGAGAAGGGTAGGTGGACGCACCGTCTCATACCTCGGGTCGACATTTGGCTTAACCGGAATCACGGTGAGGTCAATTACTATCTTACGCAGATGTTGTCGGGACATGGGTGTTTTCGAGAGTATCTACACCGCTTTAAGCACGATGACTCTTCGGAGTGCCCGTCCTGCCCAGGAGCTGCTGAAGACGCAGAGCACGTCTTCTTTGTATGTCCTCGTTTCGATCCACAGCGTGAAGAACTGGAGAGGATCCTGAACCAGAGAATGCAACCAGATTCACTAGTAGAAGCAATGTTGTCATCAGAAGCTGCCTGGAACGCTACCAACACGTTTGCAACAGAAGTCCTTAAAGACTTGCGTTCCACCGAAAGAAAAAGAGCAAATAGCAGAAGATAGAAGGAAGATAGTTAACACCTTAGCCACCAGAAGGAAGAGCAGTAGCTAGATCCTCCCTTCACGAAGTAATGCCTGACGGCGGTTTCCATGAGGGATTAGAGGAAAGAAGGAAAAGGGGTTTAGGGTTTAGTGGGTAGGGGCGTTAGTGTCGAGTTAGTATGACGCTGCGTCGAGTCGCCACATATCCAGGCCAAACAGCTATGCCTAGAATCCGTAAAAAGGATTCCCCCCCCTACAAAAAAAAAAAAAAACACACACACACACACACACACACACACACACACACACACACACACACACACATACAGACATAGTGACAACCTCGCGGGGATAGTCAGGGAAGCTTCCTGTGACTTTCAAACGTCGAGATATGATGAAAACTCAATTTTTGCAAAACGGGGTGAAAACAATAACTTCCCGATTTTTGAAAATCTGAGATTTTTAGCGGGAAGTCAAAAATTTTCAATTCAGTTTGTATTTTTCCCGCAGAAATTGAATGTTTATAAAGTTTCAATATAAATCAATGAAAGTATCACTTATCGTACAATATTTAGCAGCATCAATAAAATTTTATATAAATAAGCCGCAAATACTCTTTGGCTTAGATTAACAAACTAAATTATCAATTGAAACTTTAATTTTACATAAATTTTTACATTCTTTTGTAATTGAGATGATTATAAATTCAAATCTAATCCTCAATACTCAATAATTTAAAAATGATAATAATAATAATAATAATAATAATAATAATAATAATAATAATTATAATAATTATAATAATTATAATAATAATAATAATTATAATACTAATAATTATAATAATAATAATTATAATAATTATAATTATAGTAATAATTATTATACTAATAATAAATATCGTTGCTATTATATTTATCAATTTATTATTAACCTTATAATTATTTCCATTTTTTAACTATTATTATTATTATTATTATTATTATTATGTTATTAAATGTTATTAAATGCTCAGGGGGGTTGTCCCCGGAGTCCGATTCTCCGAGGGCCCAGCCTGAGCTCCATCCATTACTGCTGGACCACTCCGCACAACAAGGCGGTTAGTGATCACAGCAGGCCAAAGTCATTTTCCTAAGTAGACGGAGGGAACCTAGTATGACAGCCTTCTGCATCCTGACCGCCAAGAATTCAGCTTTTGATGAGCAAGCTGGAACTCTGGCAAGTGAGGATACAAAAGACTGTTTCATCCCTCCGAGGACGCCAACAATCAGGACGACGAGCTTGACACGGTAACCTGGGTAAAGTTTGCCAATTTCAAACAGGAGATCCTGATATATCTGTCTTTTGTGCTCTTCTTTGGCTGAGATGTTGTATTCAGCCGGGGCCGAGAACTCAATGACATAAATGTCACGAGTAGCCTTGTCGAAGAGCACAATATCAGGTTTGTTGTGATCTATCCGCCGAGTTGTTGCAAACGGCATGTTCCAATAAATTTTGCAACTGTCATTCTCAACAACCTGGGGAATATCTCCTGGCAGATAAGGCAGCACCGGTGTCACGTCAATACCGTAGCGATGACGAAGATAGTAGTACAGTACTCTCAGGGCAGCATTGTGACGCTGGATGTATGCACCTCTCGCCAGCACAGGACATGCTGACAAAATGTGCATAAGCGTCTCCGGATGTTGTTTACACGCCCTGCAGGTCGTGTCCGGGAGCTGCACCTGGAGCACCTTGCTACGGTACTCTAGAGTGTTAATGACACCATCTTGGCAAGCAAATATGAACCCTTCAGTCTCGGACATCAGGCCAGCTGACTTTAAGAAGGAAAACGTCAGCTGAGTGGACAAGCCATGATCACGCACGTGTTTGAAGAACACGCTGTGCATAGACTTGTCCATCAGTTTGCCTAGGAGTAGTTTTTCCTCGGCGTTCCTGATGGCGCTCTTGAATTCCTCCTTTCGGAGTTCCATAAGAGAGTTTATTTTTCCAAGACCAAGGGTTCTTGCCGCATATATTGCTGCCTTATATAAGAACGACCCCTTATGCGCATTCTCATGTTTATGAACAATTTGCATAAGAAAGTCATCCTCATCTGCAGTGAAATTGACAACTTCGTGTGTTAAACCCAGGACTAAACGATCGTGAAGCCGCTCCAAGCTCTGCAAACCTCTCCCACCGATCGACCGGGAGAGGTATAATCTGGCGACTGATGAATTGGGGTGCATGCTCCGGTTCATGTTGATAGTTTTACGGGTTCTGATGTCGAGATCTCGCAGATCCTTCCGGGCCCATTTTAAGACACCGAAAGAGTATAGTAAGACTGGGACAGCGAGCGTGTTAGTAGCGGAGACTTTATTTTTGCCGGAAAGTTCGGAGGACCAAATTTTCCGGAGTCTCCTAACATACTCGCTACGGAGAGTTGCTTGGACTTCGGAGACCGCATGCATGCGGTGCTCTTCCATTCCTAGATATCTATACAACTCTCCGGCGTCTAATTGTCTTAAAACGCTCCCATCTACCAACTTGACATCATCACCCGTAACAGAGCACTTACCCCTCGCCAGATGTACGACCGCACACTTGTCCAACCCAAAAGACATTCCGACATCCCGCGTGTACTCTGCTACGATGTTAAGAGCCGCCTGTAGATGATCTTCATCAGCACTATAAAGCTTCAGGTCATCCATATAAAGCAGATGGGTAATCGAGTATTTTCGATCACCCGGAGGCCCCACAGAGTACCCACGAGTTTTACGGAGAGCAACAGATATAGGCAGCAGTGAGATGCAAAACAGCAGAGGGCTCAAGGAATCACCTTTGAAGACCCCTCGTTTGTACTCTACAACTCCGGTTATGTGCAATGCGTTTCCACTTCCAATGTGAAAACGCGTTCGCCAGAGCTGCATTGTACGCCGAATGCATTCCACTATTTCAGGATTGACCCCCAGGCATTTGAGGAGATATAAAATCAACTCATGAGAAGTTGAGTCAAATGCCTTGCGATAGTCGATCCAGGCCATTGACAGGTTGCGTTGATAGTAGATCGCATCTTGTGTGACACATCGATCAACTATCAAGTTCTCTTTGCAACCTGACAGGCCTCCTTTGCTGCCACGCTGTTCATATATCTGTTGCCATACAGGTTCTATCTCCTGCAAAAATACGGTTGTTTAAAAATTTTGTAAAAATTTTATAAACCGCATTTAAGCAGGTGATAGGCCTGTAATTCTTTGGGTCAGACAAGTCACCTTTTTGGTATCAGTACGGTTCGCCCTTCCACGAGCCAGTCTGGAATCGGTTCGTCAGCTCTAATGTACGATGTAAATATACGGGCCAGATGGAGGTGGGTAGAAGTAAACTTCTTCCACCAAAAGACATTTATGCCATCTGGTCCCGGGGCAGCCCAATTTTTGCTGCCATTTAGAGCTGAACGAACTTCATTCACACTGACTGCAGGGCTCTCTTCATCAGCATTCTGTCTACGGTGTTCCCTGACAGAATGCTTTAAAGTCGTGCAGAGCTGGAGTATTGGCGTTCACGTTTGGTTGATCTCCATACAACTCAGTCCAAAAGCTTCCACCCGCTCAGGTGTTGGATAACTCCTTTGTAACATCGGTCTTTTGGTGTCAGAAAGCGTGAAGGGCTGGATCGAAACAACGAGTTGTCGACCAACCGCTTTCAGCCTTTTCTCTAGTGACTTTTTGGCAGTCACTAGAGCCCGCAATTTATTGAGAGACTCTTCCTTGATGACAAGAAGAGTACTCTTATTCAGTGTGATGACGCCACCGAAGTTCAGCAGCAATGCGCCGAATTTCGGGCGTGTATGCTCTTTGAGTTGTTTCAAACTCAATCACACACTGAATGCGGGAGACCTGTTTCCGGGATCTGTCAATTTTGAGTCCAAGTTGTGAGATGCGCTGTCTTAACCTTGCCTCGATCGAGAGACAATCTCACCCTCTCGAAAAAGCCGCAACTGCTGCACCTTACACAACCTGGCTCACAGTGAGCAGGGTTGAATCCTCCAGGATGTGTGCACGGAGATCTTCATTTACCGCTTCTAGCTGTTGTTAGAGTAAGTTATCTTTTAGATATACTTACTTCAAGTCGTCCTATAAAGGGGATTGTTGTCATCCAAGGAGGAACGGCGTCGCTCTTGGTAATGTAATTGCGCCGGAAAGGAAAGTCTATTAGACTGCCTTCATCCGGCACAAGCGATCTTCTATTACGCCGAAGATAAGCGGCATAATTACGCAGGTGTTTAGGCGTGGCTGCTCTAGCTCCGGATGCATATCACTCCAAAGAATGTGCATCCGGGCCATATAACCGCTCACCCCCGGCTCGCTTCGTTGGTAGCACACCAAGAGGTCGACTCGTAGTTTCTCCGTCCACTTAAAGAAAGTCCTTAAAGCGCCAGGGTCGTCATCGTTCATCGGGTCCGGCGTGCTCCTCCCACCTGATGAATGGTCCTCATCCGAAAAGGACCGGTTGTGGGGAGCACTTCTGAGATTACGTCTTGTTGTAACTCAGTATTTCAATGCAGTGGGTAGTTGGCCCACTGCATCGGCTACGTCGTTCGCCTACAGACCTGGTATTATGATCTGCGTTTCCCGCGATGCGCCGCTTGGAGGCCACGTAGCAAGCACCGCTGGAGGCCACGTAGCAAGCACCGCTACTACTATTATTATTATTATTATTATTATTATTATTATTATTATTATTATTATTATTATTATTATTATCATTATTATTATTATTATTATTACTTCATTTATTCTGTAGTATGTGTACGAATTGTATCATGTGCCATTCACAAGCGTGTAAAAAATCGCGCCAAATCCACGTTCATAAGACTATTAAGAATAAAAAATTTGTTTTTTTCTTTACAAAGATATATAAAATAAAAAAATTAAAAAATCCAAGTAACCGATATAGTTGTTTATGATTTTCGGAGATTAAAAAAAATTTTGTTGTAAATTTAAAAATTAAAAAAAAATTTTGTAACGTATTTAGTGTGCGTGGTTGCAAAATATTTTACTTTTAATGAAATTCGTATAATTTATTTACTAGACTTTAAAACAATTGAAATACACAATGACGCACACCAAGTACGTTCCATAAATTTTTTTTTAATTTTTAAATTTACAACAGAATTTTTTTTAATTTCCGAAAATCATAAACAATTATATCGGTTACTTGGATTTTTTAATTTTTTTATTTTATATCTTTTTGTAAAGAAAAAAACAAATTTTTTATTCTTAATAGTCTTATGAACGTGGACTTGGCGCGATTTTTTTACAGTGAAACTGTTTTTGGTCAGATTTTAGTATTTTTTGTAATTATAATAAAAATTTACAATTGGTACCAACTTAAGTCTCGCGTTGACTGCATTTTTTATAGCAAACTGTCCTCTTGAAGCTACAGTTTATGTAAAAATAATTCCAGTGCACCCTGGCGGGTGTAGATGCAAGCTGTGGAATATCTTTTTTTAACTGTAGTTTCCCATCTAATAAAGGATTACTATGCATTCTCGAATTATTTAGTCTGTGGCAGATCACTTTGCCCATCGAAAAAAAGTCAGGATCGAAATTTTTGCGTTGCTATAGTTTGTGCTGATTAAATTTAGTAATTTCAAGTAGATTAATTGTTATAAGTGAATATAATTTATTAATAACAGTAAAATAAAGTATGAATTACTGTTATAATATACAATTGAGGAAAAAAAAGAACCGTAGAATTAAATAAAATTTTGCAACCTCAAAATACCGTTCTGCTTACAGTAAACACAGTCGGTAGTCTGGCGCTTCGTTGACTACGGATTTGAACGGAACTTGGCGCCAGATTCTACCGAATCTGTGGATAATTAATCCCGTTCTACATAGTCCGTTCGCGTGCTATAGTTAATTGCGTGCTATAGTAAAACCTGCTCTTTTCTCATCAAAAAATATCCAGGATCTAAAAAACGGCGTTGCTATAGTTTCTGCTAGTGAATTTATCGAATTTTAATTAAAAAAATAATGACTAGTGGACTATAAATTAATTAAATTAGCAATTCACACCATATAGAATACATATTTATTATCAATTGCATCAAACAGTCAGTTAAGGTGGTTTAATAATTTTCAAACCTCACAAAACCGTTCTGCTTACGGTAAACACATTCGGTAGTCTGGCGCTCTGTTTACAACGGGATTTTTGAACGGACCTTGGTGCCAGATTCTACCGAATCTGTGGATACCCTTCAATTTGACGTAATCAAAAAGCCTGCACGATGATTTACCGCAGAGTTATTGTCAATCAAAGCAAAAAAGTTATTTTTTACTTTGATAATCAATAACTCTGGAAATAATGATCTTATAGGAAATCTAAAAAGGGTTTTGAAAACTACACGATATTTTCTATAAGAAACTGTAAACGGCTTTTGAAAAAAAATAAAAATTTTGGAATTGAAAACTTGGACTGAAAAAAAAAAAAACAAAAATTCGCACAATTAAGGATATTTGGATAACTTGGTATAACTTTGGATAAAATGGATGAATGAAGGATACCGTCGGTAATTTTTTAACCTCAAAGTGTCCCCTAAAATCTCTCAAAATTCAAAGTGCTGCGATTTTTTTTTCATAGTGCCCCGAAGCTTCATATCCTGTGTTTTTACAAAAATCACCATTTGAGCAATTTTGCGATTTTTATTCATTTTTCCAATGAAAAAAAATTTTTTTTGTGTGTGTGTTTTCGTGTGTGTGCGTGTCTGTGTGTGTGTAATTTTTTCTGAAAACACACACAAACACGTGCGCATACACACAAGTATGTGTAATAAGCGTAAATGGGACCGAGCAACTTCTACGAGATATGCTTTGGGTAACGTTAATGCTTTCAGTAAGACAGCAGTCGAAAAAAATTGAGAAAAGTTTGAAAAAAATCGAGAAAATTTTCTAATGAAAAGTTTCTAATGATGTTGGTGGAAAATCCAATGAAGAAAATTTAGGTGATTCAAATTCTGGTGCAGCCAGACCGAACTGGGCAAATTATAGTCTAGATGACAAATTAAATTTTCTACTTGACATGTCTTTCAAGAATAGTACAAGTATTCAAAATGTCGCCAACAATCTTGATAAGCACAGTCGAGAGATTCAAAGTCTGGTTGCAAAGATGGAGCTGAATAATAACAAAATAAAACTCTATCCAACATGATAATGTTAATAAATCATTTAACGATATAACCAAAATCCAGGCAACAACGCAAAAGGATATAAATGAAATAAATAGTGAATTAAGGGCAAATTCTACCAAATGTGACGAAAATTCTGCGTCTATTGGCCTGCTTAAGTCTGCGATTGATTCCTTGGCTGGTGTCATAACCTATCATCAGATGGCTGATCAGCGTATGTCTTCGGAGTTATTGCTATCTAGTGTTCCTGATAGTATTGTCGTCGGAAAATCACCAGAGCAGATAGTTCATTAAATCTTTGATAAGCTTGGAGTCGCAAATCTTACCTCGGACATTTTGAACATTCGTGAGTTTAATGCCAAAAAGAAACAAGGTGTCTCTAGCCATGAACAAACCTCACGTTCATTCGTTTTGCATTTAAAATCATCGGATGTTTGTCATCATATTATTGATAGAAAACGTCGCTCACCGAAGCTTGAAATTAAAAACATCTTCGAGTCCAGTTCCAACGCTGCTTCAGGTCGACAAATCTATATTAATGAATTTCTCCATGGTCATGTATATCGACTATTACAAATTACAAAAGTAAAAGCCAAGGAATGCAAGTTCAAATATGTTTGGGTTTATAAGTGTAGAATTTATGCAAAAAAGGACGATGATTCAGCTAAGTTTTTAATTTGCTCTGAAGCAGATTTGGACAAATTTGAATAGCAATTACCATGTCAAAGCAATGTCACTATGTCATCAATAAATATTTTGAGCTTAAATATAAATAGTATCATCATCTGGTTGTCGCATACTCCTTTCAGCTATTTACAGAAGACCACAGGGATTATTATTAGATAGCTTCAAGACACATTTTGCTAAATTTTATCAATCATATAAAAATATTATCATTATGGGTGACTTGAATTGCAATCTTCTGAAAACTGATCGTCCATCAAATCACCTAAAATCTTTCATTGCTGATTCGGGACTTTACTGCATACCATATGGATCTACATTTCATTCTATATTCATACTTCTGGAGTTGACTCGTGGCTGGATGTCATTATTGTTAATAGTAGTGATAAACTAGAAAGCTATTCAAAGTCTCAAATGCCTTTCATTGGTGGGCATGATTATTTATGCTGCGAATATAAATTTGAAGTGGTACCAAAATATGATAAAACTGTTAAGTTTAGAGATTTCAAATATTGTGATCATGAAGCTCTTGCGAATGATTTGAATCGAAAATTAAACCTTGCTAATGCTAACCTTGATGGTTTGGATCCTAACTACTTAGTTGGACATTTCATTAACGCGACTACATCAGCCTTAGATAACTTTGCTCCCTTTGTCACCAGGAAATTGAGTCGTCCAAGCAGTCCGTGATTAACTGGTGAGTTAAGGCACAAATTTAGGCAGCGAGATAATCTATATAAAAAAGCACGACAAACTGGAGATTGTAATCTTCTCGCTCAGTATAAGATAAAACGAAAGGAATTGAAATTCGAACTAGCCTCTGCTCGAGATGCTTATTTCAAACAAATTCTCGATGACACCAGTAGTAATACAAACCTGTGGTCAACCCTCAAGCGATTGGGTATTGTTAAATCTAAAAGCTCTTCACCATTGGACAGCTTTAATCCTAACTCTTTGAATAATTTCTATGCCAATATCTTAAAGAAACATCCTCCCTGTTCTCGTGAGTTCATAATGGATTTATCATCAGTTACCGAGAGGAAAGTAAATAGCATATTTAATTGGTCCAAGATTGATATTGTAGATGTCACAAAGAATTTAGAAATTACTGTGCAGAAGTCCAAAGGCAAAAGATCTGATGGGTTGGATCTCAAGTGGCTGAAAGATCATCTACCACAGATCTCGATATTTCTCATGAACATCTACAATAGATCTGTTGACACGTACGTCTTTCCTGATGCCTGAAAGCAGGTCTATATTGTTCCTCTAAATAAAATAAGTGCTCCGAAGTCTATGTCAGATACTAGACCTATAGCCAATGTAGCTCATCTGGCCAAAGTATTTGAATGTATATTGGCAAATCAGCTCACGAATTACCTTGAATCGAATGGTATCATCGATGAACATCAATCAGGTTTACGGAAGCATCATAGTACCCAAGCAGCCGTGCTTCGTTTGACTGATGATGTCCGTAAAGCCATTGACAGTGACGAATTAACCTACCTCATTCTATTTGATTTCTCAAAAGCTTTTGATTACGTCAAATCAGAAGTGTTATTCGTAACAATGTATCAAATAGGTTTCTCGACTGAGGTTATTTTTCGGTTCCTATCGTATCTCACTGGCCGATCGCAAGCAGTACTAAACTATGATCGTTCTACATCTGATGCCATAAATACTACTTCAGGTGTCCCACAAGGATCTATTCTGGGCCCCATTCTTTTCCTCATCATGATTAACGGAGTGACGAAACGGCTGAAATTTTGTCAATATGGTCTCTTTGCTGACGATAAATCTGCATACTACCACTTCAATCTTTCTCAATTAAACGATGCAGCGCATAAAATCAATACTGATGCTCAAGCAGTAGCTGATTGGGCAAGGGAAGTGGGTTTTGAACTCAACCTTGGGAAAACTAAAGTCATGATTCTAGGGAGCAGTAGGAAATTGAAGCTAATAAAGAATTGTGATCTTCCTTAAATAATTGTAGATGGCAATGTTATCCCGTATGTCAACTCAACCAAACATTTGGGTGTTCATTTATCAGCAAATCTTTCCTGGGATCTTCATGTCTCACATATCTCTCGAAAAGTCTATTGTACTCTAAATAGCTTCAAATATAGGTAGAAGAATATACTATCTACCTCAACCCGAAAATTGCTGGTCACAGCAATGGTTATTCCAATCATCGACTACTGCTCTTTGGTCTTGATAGATACATCCAAAAGATTAGACTACAAGTTACAACGTCTGATAAATAATGGCATAAGATTCATTTTTAATTTGAAACGTGATGAGCATATAACACCTCATAAACGCTCGTTACAATGGCTCACAGTCAAATCGAAGCGGTACTACTTCTTGGCTTGTTTTTTGTACAAACTTTTTAACTCTGGTGAACCTAGATTCCTCAGAAGCATGTTTGTCGAATAGTCACCAGATATTAGACGTTCTGAGAGAGTGGCTGCCAAACAGAACAATATCACATTTAAAATTCCTAATTTCTCAACTACCGTCTACGAACATTCATTTCTGATTTCATCAATACGCCTCTGGAGAGAATAACCACCTGATGTCACCAATGCACTTAGCATTGATACTTTTAAGAAAAAAGCATACAAATTCTTCCATAACCTTGAGCTTAAGGAGAATTTGAGTCCCGGCTTCACCGATGATGATTCAAATCATTAATAATTGGAGTGCTATAAACTATAAATTTAGATCTAAACCTAGTCTGATACCCACTTTAAAAACTTCTTGCCTTCTCTTCAGCTAAAACTGGAACTTTAAGAAATTTCTTGCTTACGTTTATTTCACCTTATATATTTCTTTTGATTGTAAAAAACTGATGATATTTCTTAAATCTTTTGATTGTTTTCACTATTTGTTAGCAAAATCTTAATATTGTTACAATATTTATTTAGAGACGTTTATACTCTTACATGTACTTTATATTCTTATATTTTTGTACTTTTGCCATTCGGCCGATACCTTGGCATTCAAATTAAATAAATGAATAAATAGAATTAAGAAAAAAAAATAAATTTTTTTTTTTTTTTTTTTTCCAAATTTCTTGAACAGTTAATCTCTTTGGTCAAAAAAATAAAGATTTTTGGAAAAAAAATTTTTTTTCATTGAAAAAATGGATAAAAATCTCAAAATTGCTCAAATGGTGATTTTTGCAAAAACACAGAATATGAAGCTTCGGGGCACTGAAAAAAAAATCGCAGCGCTTTGAATTTTTGAGAGATTTTAGGGGACACTTTGAGGTTAATAAATTACCGACGATCTCCTTCGTTCATCAATTTTATCCAAAGTTATCCAAATTTCCTTAATTATGCGAATTTTTGTCTTTTTTTCAGTCCGAGTTTTCAATTCCAAAAATTTTCTTTTTTTCAAAAGCCGTTTACAGTTTCTCATAGAGAATATCGTGTAGTTTTCAAAACCCTTCTTAGATTTCCTATACAATCATTATTTCCAGAGTTATGGATTATCAAAGTCAAAAAGAACTTTTTTGCTTTGATTGACAATAACTCCGTTGAAAATCATCGTACAGGCTTTTTGATTACGATAAATTGAAGGGTATTTAATATTCTGTAAGAGCTTTATGAAAAAACAATGGAAAAAATTTTTTTAAAGTCCGTAGACCTTTTTTTAGACGAGCAAAAATTTGGAAAAATTTTTTTTCGGTAGTTTTCTTAGGATTTTTCCAGACCTGGACATGAAAAAAAATTTTCATGGTCATGGCTGAAAACTAGAAACTTGGAGCTACAATTGGATTTTTTTATTTTTTCTGTACAACCATTTTTCTCGGAGTTACAGCTCGTTAAAAATCACCCAAAAATTTGGAATTTCTTTTATATCCCTTAATTTTTGTGACCAGTGTATATATAAATTTTTTTACCCGGGTATACTCAAAAGTTTACCTTCTAGATTATTTAAAAATATTCAACTTTGAGTTTTTCTTCGCAAAAAAAAAGTAAAAAACGTCCTTATCTACTGATTAATATTTATCAATCTCAATAAAAAAGTGAGTCAGTTTTCAGAGTAGACTTAGTAAAGAATTTAACAGTTTTTCATAATCAAGGAAGTTATAAATAGTTATCAAAGTCACCTTGAGTTATCTATCGTCGTAATAACTGACTTGTAGCTTATGTGTGAAAATTAAAAAAAAAAAAAATTTTCTTCAAATATTTTTAATTTTCGTAATTCGAAAAAATTTTTTGTTAATCTTAGCTTATTTCTTGTTATGGTACTCATATAATAGAAAATTTTTAGAATCAAAAGTCAAATTCAATAACTTTAATAATTGATCAATTGATTAAAAAAAGCAGTATTTCTTTTTCAGTCATCAAATTTCTAATTTCTTGAAAGTAAAAGTTTAACGAAATATTTTAAGAGTAGATCTGTACGATTAGGCGGATATCAAATTTTTTTTTAAGTGACATTATTTGTATTAGTAACCGATTTCCATTACATATAATAACAAATGCTATTTTATTGCATTAACCAATATCATTTTGTTGTCGTAAAAAATCACGGTGTATTCCTGTTTTATGTTATAACAAAATATTTTTCCAGTGTATAACTGAATCTTCACTATTCCGTGTACCTTATGGTACAAGATTAACTGTAACTCTTGGTTAAATATGTCATTTTACTTAGACAGTGAATAAGGCAGTATCCTATGCCAAACCTGACTTTGCGTTTATCGATGGCCATGACTACTTATTTTGCCATTTAAGCTCAATGACACTGGAAAAATGATTGAAAACTGGATAAACTTACGTACCAGAATTATTAGGACTGTGAAAATTTAAATTTGTTGAACTAATTCATGGATTCTTTAAGAAGTGAAAATACTGTACTTCAAAGAAATTTTGTTAGGACAACATAAAACATGTTGCGGTAAAGTTAGGATGGAAACTATGTTAATATAGTTTTGTAACCATAATAACTGCTATTCACTACGGAAATTTTTATTTTACTTTTATCGGTTGTTTGAAATTTTTTCCAAGAGTTTTTGGAAAAAAAAAATTAGGAAAACGGTTGACCCTAAAAGCCATCCCTGCAACTTCCCGCTACCTCCATACCTAAGTGCTCAACAATTCACTTATTTTTTAAGCTCTTCCAGCTCAAAAATATAATTTTCGTATAAGTTTGAGCTCTCCAAGCTCAAATAAATCGCTGTTCTGTGCTTTTAAGCTCTTCGAGCTCAAAAGGCTAATGGAAGTTTTATAGAATACTATTTTTTGAATTTTCAAACCGCAAATAACTTTTGAATCAATTAACCGATTCTCTCGCGGTTTACGGCATTCAAGGAAGTTTTTTGAGTTATTCAAAAAATCTTTAAACGTAAACCGGTCAGACTGAAAATTTCATAGAAATTCTGAAAAAAACATTTTTTTTAATTTTTTTCGACAACGATATCTCACGAACAAATTAACCGATTTTAACCAGGCTGGTGGCATTCGACGTGGTTTTTTGAGGTTAAGAGCTGATCAGTTTTTGGAATTTATCGGTTTAGCCGTTTAAAAGATATTTCAAAAAAACGAATTTTTGGGAATTTTATTTTTGAGATTTCTTAAAATCGATCAACTCAAATTCTAAAAATTAGTATTAGAATGCTAGGGGCAAAGGAACTCTTCAGAACGCCGTTCACTTCGATCGAATCGGATGATCCGTTCAAAAGTTATGCGAGATTTACATGCATACACACACACACACACACACACACACACACACACACACACACACACACACACACACACACACACACACACACATACATACAGACATGGTGACGTCACCGCGGAAATAGTTAGGAAAGCTTCCTAGGACCTCTAAACGTCGAGATCTGATGAAAACTTGATTTTCGAAAAACGGGGTGAAAAAAATGACTTCCCGATTTTTGAAAATTTACAATTTTCTTAGCGGGAAGTTAAAAATAATTATTATAAGAGCTCAAAAAATCCACAAAGTATACTAGATAAAACTTTTTTTAACTTCCCGCTATAAAAACTGATGATTTTCGAAAATTGGGAAGTTGTTGGTTTCATCCCGATATTATAAAATCGAGTTTTCATCAGATCTCCACGCTTTGAGGTCCTAAGAAGTTATTTTGACTATTCTTACGATGACGGCAGTGCACTGAAAAAAAAAAAAAAAATAGGAAAACGGTTGACCCTGAAGGCCATCCCTGCAACTTCCCGCCAATTCTATACCCAAACGCTTGAAATTGCGTTTATGACGTTTCTGAGCTCTTCGAGCTCAAAAATACGATTTGTGAGTTATTTTGAGCTCTCCAAGCTCAAAGACATAGGTTTTCTATGCTTTTGAGCTCTTCAAGCTCAAAAGTCTGATAGAAGTTTGATAAAACACAAATTTTTGAATTTTCAAATTACAATAACTTTTATTTCGACGCAGTTTTTTAACACCCACTCACATACGCACACACACACACACACACACACTGTGCTTCTTCAACCAGCTGAACAGCGAACGTACGCCGATCTCCTCAAGGAAATGAAGGCCAAGGTTTACCTGACAGAGACTGGAGTAGACATAAAGTCTATTAAACAAACGAAGCGCGGCGGCGTTCTTCTAGAAATAAGTCACAAGACTGAAGAACTGCTGCTTTCATAGCTGTGATAAAAGCAGCAACCGCTAACATCGGTACAGTCAGAACGCTCACACCAAAAACAACGATCGAGATCCTTGACTTGGATGGAATCTCTACCGAAAGCGACGTCCGTGAAGCACTCAAATGTGACTTCACCGACAGCCTGGAGATAAAACGTGCGAATTCGACAAAACCTACACCACGAGGCAATCGGGCAGCCTTCGGCGAGATAGATAAGGCTAGTGCGATTGTAACAGGGTAAAATTACCCTGAATCAATAAGTCGCCAGACATCGATAATTGTTCGACGCAGCACTGGTGCGTCTCGATCTTCGGGCCTAAAGAGAGAGTAGGAGGGGGTAAATTGGGGGTTAATATATAGGTGAGACATGCATTGTGTCAGAGAGAAGTAGTGTTACCACCAGACGGAGTGCCACAGAAATCAAGAAAGGCTGATCCCCGGAGTAGTTACCTATCGACAGAAGCCAATAACATTGAGGACTTCAATCTCAAGTAGTGAAATAGATCGTCGTATATTCAATAAGGTATCAATAATTACTCTGTGGGCTAGGAGTGGACCGCGGGGCTTATACTCGGTTTACTTCTCCTCTGATTAATTATTCTCGATTTAATTCGTAATAATTCAGTAATTATTTGATTGTAATTGTTTAACGTTCGTTATTCGGTGCTGAGTGGATCTCAAGGGGATTTTTATCCGAGGACTACTCAGAGACCTTGTGATGTAAATTGTCGTGAGAATTTATCTGATAAATTAATTTACTTGATTATTTACTAACAATTTTTAACATCTGAAAAATCGGTTTAGTTTCATATATTTTATTCTTACGGACTAGTCAAGCGTCGGTTGAATTGTACAACGCAGTTAATTCGTACCCAAGGTCAAACTCTACTACGCACTAACGAATATTGGCGTCCATTTTGAGCGCGCAAATTCTTGTCGATTATTTTACTCGATTATTTATTAAGAACAATTGAATTATTATTATTTAATATTATTTATTGCAAGATTATTGATTATGAACATTATATTATTTATTGAGAATTAATTATTGAGATTTGGCGCATTTGAGACTGATTTACCCGTGGATAATTTTCGCTAATTTATTTTTATGTTGGGATAAATTATTTAATAATTATTTATTTAACCGGAAAATTCCACGTGGTTATTTTTTATGTATTGAACTTAAGTTCTTGATTTTGTTTTAATAATTTAATTTTATCATTGGATAAAATTCTTTGTCAATTATTTACCAGCGTGGATATTAAGTCCGGAAACTTTTAGTTAAAATTATTTGATGAAATTTAACAAGAATTATTTTTATGTTTAATATTAAAATTACGAGTTGAGTTCAAATAAAATTATGCATCGAATTTTAGTTTAGATTTTTGGGAATTAAATTGTTAGTCGTGGAAATATTTTTGTAATTTAATTACTGGCTAATGACTGAAGAAAATTTAAGTTGAACTTAAAATGATAATTTCTGTGGATTAAATTTTATAAATAAAAGTAAAGTAAATTCAGAGTGTGTGCGTGTGTGCGGGGTATGTGTGTGAACTGCAGACATCTAGGTCTACGTTTAATCACTGGGTCGTTACTCCTGTGGGCCGAGTTAACGAGCTCTTGCATACGATTAGTCTTTGTGCAAGGTAATTAATCTGTCAAGTCGTGGAGTTAGTTTTGTCAGTTTGGTTAGTTAGTCAAGTTGAGAATTGTAGGAATAAGCTATTGTTAAGTGATTATAGTGTGAGTGTGAGTGTGAGCAGCTTGTTAAATTTGTTATTGTTAATGGATTTTGGCCATATTGTTAATTAAGAATTTATTTATTTCACAGCACCTTCTTCCACTCCATCTACCCTGTAAGATAAGCTCTCGGCTCTGGAACCGGTTCCAGGAACCGTGATAAAAAATCCTGGTGGCGACCTTTTGTTCATTGATTTAGATTTCAATTTTATTTAGTTTATTGTTTTTTTTTTAAATTTATTAAGGGGCCAATTGAGCGGAATAAAAATCCGTTACATGATCAAGACCCTTGACAAGGCCCGTAAAAAGATCGGATGGGTTAACTGTCGCATACGCCCAGTTACGTACGTAACAGAATGTTTTAAATGCCTTGGTTTTGGGCACCAAACACGAAACTGTACGGGATCGGACGAAAGCAGGTGTTGTTATTAATGTGGCGGAGAAAACCAAAAATCCTCAGACTGCACGGAGAAGCCAAAATGCTTCCTCTGTGCACCGGACAAAAGAGTTCAAGATGGCTTATGTCATATTTCTGGCTCCAGAGCTTGTAAGGCATTCCGCACCGCACTTGCCAAAGCTACGAGAGGGCAGAAATGACTGCATACTACAAGAAAACCTGAATAGATGTGCATTGGTGTAGAACTTACTTCGCCAGCGAGTCTTTGAAGAGAAGATCGACATTTGCTTCATCTGCGAACAATATCTAAACCTTCAAGATAGAGCTTGGTTCGCAGACGAAACTGGCCCGGCAGCAAGTTGGATTATGAACACAAAGAACTTTACCGCCAACAACAGCGGAAGTGGAGCAGGTTTCGTCTGGATTTGAACCCCTACAACCTACTTCATAAGCGTCTATCTCTCACCTAACGAAGGGATTAGTGTATTCTGACAGAAACTGGCAAATATAGAAGATGCGATCACTAAGTTCGACAGCGAAGTCATCGTAGCTAGTGACTTCAACGCTAAATCGGCTGAATGGGGCGCTACTTTCTCCGACACCGGAGGTAACGAGGTCTCTGACGTCGCGGCTAGACTCGACCTCATAGTGCTGAATACTGGGAGCACCGGGACCTTTAGAAGACCGGGGTATCAAGAATCACAGATATCACCAATTTGTGACATTCAACGTTGGACTGGCATCAGCTCCGGTTTCACAACGCGACCTTTCTAAGCGGAATCGGAACGCCAGGAAGCTTGATGTAGAGGCACTGCGAAAGTCACTTACACAAAACTGGTCTACTCTGCAAAACAACCCGATCCCAAACACCCGCAGCAAGACTGAAAAACCGTACTAAATACGATGAAAGAAATTGCTGCCTCGTGCGACGCCTGTATGACGCGGCTGAAAAACCGGGGTTTTCACAGGCTGGCGTACTGGTGGTCCCCAGGCATAGCAGAACTCCGAAAAAAATGCCACGAGCTACGTCGGTTAGCAACGAGAGCTGCGAAACGCTCCCCCAATCAAGATCTACATTCGGGCGAGTACATGCAGGCCAAAAAGAACCTAAACTGGGCTATCAAAGCAAGCAGAGCGAAATTATGGCAAGAGATCTGTAACGACCTTGACAAAGACATCTGGGGTAAAGCCTACCAGATTGTCGTTAAACGACTTGAAAAGGCTTCACCAGAAGCGCCGAAACCACTTGCTTCAATGAGCAGCATCGTAACGGAGCTGTTTCCCAAACACCCACCACGGGAAATAAGACATCATATGAAAAACAGCGTAACACCTTTCACAACCAGGGAACTACAGGACGCAGCGAAGACTCTCAAGACAGGAAAAGCACCTGGCCCTGATGGTATCCCAGCATCGGTGATCAAGATTATAGCTATGAAATATCCAGGATTTCTCCTGAACACCAACAATGCATGCCTAGCAACCGGCACGTTTCCAATGGCTTGGAAGCGGCAGAGATTGGTTCTGTTAGACAAAGGTAAAGGTAGCCCGGTAACACCTTCGTCGTTCAGATCACTCTGCATGCTTGACATTGCTGGGAAAGCTCATACAGGGAAGACTACGCAACGACATCGATCGTGCTGGAGGCTTTGCCACAAACCAACATGGCTTTCGGAAAGGACGATCGACGGTCGCAAGGTTCAATCATGGGGCGCGACCTATGGAACGCGGGCTATGACGAACTCCTGAAAATCCGGCTGCCAAAACAGGTGCAACTCACGGGCTTCGCGGACGACATCGCAGCTACGATAGTATTAGACAGTGCCGAGAAGGTAGAACTGCTGGTTCGGGAAACCATTGACGCCGTTAAAAATTGGCTGGAGAAGCATTATCTAAAACTGGTCAAGCAGAAAACCGAGATGGTCGGAACATGGACGGAACTACACTGACATCTATAAAGGCACTGCGTTACTTAGGAGTAATGATCGACGAAAAGCTGTCTTTTTGAGAACACCTTGAAAACGCTTGCGTGAAAGCTACCAAGACAGTATCAAACCTATTGAGAATCATGACCAACACGATGGGACCACGAACCAGAAAAAGGAGGGTGCTTCTAGAAGTAGTCCACTCGATATTACTCTACGGAGCGGAGATATGGGCAGATATCTTTAAACAGAAGACCTACCGGAGCAAGATAGTGGCAGTGCAACGACGAGGAGCGCTCAGATATCACCTGTGCCTATCACACGGTCTCAGAAGCAGCCGTACTGGTCATAGCAGGAGCCGCGCCAATCGACTTACTAGCATTCGAGAGGGCGAAAATCTACGACGCCAAAATAAATGGTGACAACCCTAAGGAGGCAAGAGTAGAGATAAAGACGGAAACGCTACATGAGTGGCAGGACCGATGGACAACCGGGGAAACAGGCACATGGACGGCATGCCTGATTCCGAACATAAACGTCTGGCTTTCTCGGAAGCACGGAGAAACGGACTTCTTCCAGACCCAGCTATTGACGGGACATGGGCAGTTCAATGCTCATCTTTTCAAGATGAGTTTGCACAGCACATAAACGTGCAAATACTGCTTAGACAAAATTGACAACGCCAAGCACACGTTCTTCGAGTGTGGTAACTTGCGTGATCAAAAAAGAAGATAACTGGTAAGCTGTCGCAGCCTACGCACAGCGCCTTTTAAAAGAAAAAACTGCAGAAAGGGACTAGTAACCAAAAGTAATTGTCTGAGACGCAACACGGACTGGATTGAAGTAATGCTAACGCGGCTCCGATCCAGTTTTCCTCAGAACATCTATGGGGAAAAGAGAGAGGAGTTTTCTTAGTGGGTAAAAATCCCACACTACTGACCATCATCTTTCAATGAAAGCGGTGTCTTTGAAAGATTTTTTTCGACTCTCTATAAAAAAAAAAAAAAAATAAAACACACACACACACACTTCAAAAGCGGAAGTGGAATTCCAGGAAGCTTAATCTGGAGGCACTGCGAACGTTACTCACACAAAGCTGTTCTACTATTTAGAATAATCCGACTCCAAATACTCACAGCGAGACGGAAATTGCTAAATGTGATGAATTTCTGAGCTGCGAAACGCTCCCCAAATCAGGACTTATATTCGAGCGATTACAAGCAAGCTAAAAAGACGTTAAACCGAGCCATCAAAGCAAGTAAAGCGATTTTGTGGAAAGAGATCTGTAACGATTTCGATAAGGACATATGGAGTAAAGCCTACCAAATTGTCGCAAAACGACTAGGAAAGACCTCACCAAAAGCGCCGAAGTCTTCCGCGTTGATGGACAGCATTGTTGCGGAGCTGTTTCCCAAACACCTGCTACGGATGAAAAAAAACTATCTACAGACTCGGTAGAAGTCTGGCGCCAAGTACCGTTAAAACGCCAGCCTACCGAGTACTATACCGTAAGCAGAGCCTGATTTTAGGGTTAGAAAAATTGATGTATTTATTATAATAATTATATTAAAAGTTATGTTTTTTAATAATAGACTACATCTTAATTAACTGCTAATCATTTACTTTTTAGATACTTTTTGATAAATTCTATTTTCGCAGTAATTTCATAGATAGACCGGAAACTCCAGTCTAAAATTGAGTTTTAACAGTTTTATTTCTACACACTAGAGTACGATGTGAGAAATTTTGCATACACTGTACTAACTGGATAAGTAAACTTTAGGCGCCAAGTTTTAGAATGCCAGACGTAACTATGGGATTATCTGTTTTGCTCATTAAGAGCCAGATTTTTCTATACAGGATTAAAATTATCATATTTCATAAAAAATATATTTATAATAACACCGGCACATAAAAAAAAAAGTTGTCTGTATACCGGGTGCCACCTATCTACGGGCATGTTTTTCGACCCGCTGAACACGAATTTCAAGTCAGTTTAGGCCGTCCAGCCTTCAATTTCGAGTAAATTGCAAAAAATAGTGAAAATTCGATGTTTTAGCAAGAAAAAAACTTTTGAGATCTAAGGCAACCATAATTTTCATGTATTTTGGTCTGTTAAACACTAATTTTGATCGTACTTTAATCATACACCGTTTTAAATCTAAAAAAATTGTAAAATATCCTTAAAAATTGCAAAAATCGTGAAAAATTGGGATTATCTTGGTATAAAAAATTTTGTGGACCCGGATAGATGGAGAATTTAATGTAATTTAATCTGCTCGATCTTATTCTGCAATAAATTTGGCCCATAGTCCCATCAAACATTCATAGAATTGCAAAAAATCGATTAAATAGCAGAAAATTGCTGCTCCAAAAATGGAAAAAAATCTTTTAAACACAATTAAATAAATTTTTTGTATTTTTTATTAAAAAAATACAAGATTAATATCTGAAAATGCAAAAAAATTGTAATATCTATGAAAATGACGTATAAACAAAATTAGAAGAATGATTTTCCCAACTTTTAAACTGTTTTCCGGTGGTATCGAATTCTTTTATTTCCAAATGATCTGTGGAGGGAGTGGATTTCTCTTTCGTTTGTTATTTTCTTCTGGCATATCTCTTTTGAGTGTCCAGCAATAGTCTGCCATCATGTTGATATTCCAATTTCCTTGATACCTAGTCTCCATTTCACTTATGTCACCCTGACCAGACGCCGATACTGGGTTTCCGAATCTTTGCATCGTAAAGTATTCATCACTTGTACCTGTCATGACGGCACATACGCCGTTAACTCAGGGACTCTGCCAGATGGTTCTGTTGCCCACCGTCATCCCGAGGAGGTGCCCTGATTGCAAGTACAAGCGATCATGCAATGAAATGAAGTTTGCACATCGAAGAAGTTGAAATCCCAACACGATGGCGAATTTTAACTAAATAAAGGAAAAGGTGGAAGAAGAGGTGTCCACGTCGTAGATCATTTGAGAATGAAACAGTACAATTCCCTCGAAAAACCGTTAAAAATCCAATTTGTGTACATTCTTGGATCTTAATCTTGTATTTTAGAAATAAAAAATACAAGAAATTTGTTTAATTGTGTTTAAAAGATTTTTTTCCATTTTTTCAGCAGCAATTTTCTGCTATTTTATCGGTCTTTCAAAGTTTTATGAATGTTTGAGGGGACTACCCTGGCGGTTTCGGTGACACGGTGTAAGCACGGTCGATTGACGGGCTAAATTTTTGAGCCAAATTAATTGCAGAATCAGATCTAGCAAATTAAATGACATGAACATCTTCGTCAATCCAGGTCCACAAAATTTTCTGTAACAAGATGATCCCAATTTTTCACGATTTTTGCAATTTTTAAGGATATTTTACAATTTTTTTAGATTTAAAACGGTTTATGATTAAAGTACGATCAAAATTAGTATTTAACAGATTACAGTACATGAAAATTATGTTTGCCATAGATCTCAAAAGTTTTTTTCTTGCCAAAACATCGAATTTTCGCTATTTTTTGGGGTTTTTTGCAATTTATTCGAAATAGAAGGCTGGGCGGCCTAAACTGACTTATGTGAACTGAAATTCGTGTTCCATGGGTCGAAAAACATGCCCGTAGATAGGTGGCGCCCGGTGTACAGACAACTTTTTTTTTATGTGCTGGTGTAATTTGAGGATGTGTACACGTTCATAAGACTCATTTGAATAACATTGGCACTTTACAAAAAGTTGTGAAATCCGAAAAAAAAAAACAGTTTCACTGTAAAAACCGCGCCAAGTCCACGTTCGTAAGACTTCGAAATAAAATAATAGTTTTTACAAAAAAATATAAAATCAAAAAAACTCCAAGTACTGTTTATAACTTTATTGAAAATATGAAAAAAAGTTAGTAGCAACTTTAAAACTCAATGAAAATCTTTTTAAACGTACTATGCGAGACATTAATTCCTCCCGGTCAGTGTTTTGTTTTTGTAGTAATGGAAAAATGGATTTATGGAAATCTCTGAAGTTTAATTTGGAAATTAATAAAAATGTACTTTAATGTTAAAGGACAAAATTTTAAAAGAACATCCTTAATAGAGGAAAAAAGTATAAATAGAAACCCGTAAATTAAGCAAATGGCTTATTAGTAAATCTGTAAGTTTGGCCAACTAAAGAAAAGTAAATCTCTATTTTCGAAAATTCCTTTTACTGGAAATATGATTATTATTATGAAATTAATAAAAAAAAATAATTGATATGAATGGATATCTTTTAAATATTCCGGTTAAATGAAAATAATTCTCACATTATGGATAATTTAATTTTCGAAAAAGTTTGCGTTTGTACTATAATATTTACGGCAATTAATAAAAGAAAAATTATTTATTAATGAGCATATGAATAAACGTCCGATAGATTTTATGGAATTTCGCAGAAATGGAATTCAATATTTTTAAAAACTTAAAAAAATTGAAATTCACATTAATGGCGATCAATAAAAAAAGAATCACTAAAAATGTAAATCTTTAAAATGGAAATCTATAAAAATATACTTCTAAAAATGTTTATCTCTAAAAATGGAAATTTCTAAAAAACGGAAATCTTTAAAAATGGCAATCTCTCAAAAAAAAAATTAGGAAAACGGTTGACCCTGAAGGCCATTCCTGCAACTTCCTGCTAATTCCATACTTAGGCGCTTAAAATTGCACCAATGACGTTTTTGAGCTCTTCGAGCTCAAAAATACAATTCATGGGTTATTTTGAGCTCTCCAAGTTCAAAGAGATTGTTTTCCTATGCTTTTTAGCTCTTCGAGCTCAAAAGCCTGACAGGGATTTGATGACACAATTTTTTGAATTTTTAAACCGCAATAACTTTTGAATGAATAAACCGATTTTCACGCGGTTGACAGCATTCGACGCAGTTTTTCAAGCCTCACAAAAAATCTTAAATTTTGAATTGATCGCGCTAGAAATTTTGGAGTTATTCCGAAAAAACACTTTTTTCGGTTTTCCTTCGTTCACGATATCTCTCGAACGAATCAACCGATTTTGACCGGACTGGTGGCGATCGACGTGGTTTTTTGAGGTTAAGAGCTGATTAGTTTTTGGAATTGAACCATTAAGCCGTTTAAAAGTTATTCCAAAAAAACTACATTTGAAAAATTTTTTTTTTAGTTCTTTGAAGATTTCTCAAAATCTATCGATCTGAATCGGTCCAAATGGTTTTTAAAATCTAAGTTTGATCAAGCCCTTTCGAATGGCACCAACCGCGATGAAATCGGTCAAGCCGTCCAAAAGTTATAAGCGGTTCACATACTTTCACACACACACACACACACACACACACACACACACACACACACACACACACACACACACACACACACACACACACACACACAGCGAGCTTCATTACCAGCTAGCTCAAGGCAAACTGGAGGACATTCCACCAGTCACGGAAGAAGAACTGACGGAGGCTTGCAAACGCGTAGGGAATAATAAAGCACCAGGATTAGATGTAATCCCTAATATTGCCTTAAAAACAGCTATAAAGGCAGCACCGTCATTATTCCTGGATATTTACACCACCTGCCTTGAAGAAGGGATTTTTCCTCGAAAGTGGAAACAGCAACGGTTAGTGCTGCTTCCTAAAGGGAAAAAGCCGTCGGATGAACCGTCATCTTACCGCCCACTTTGCATGCTAGATACAGCGGGTAAGATATTTGAACGCATATTTCACCAGAGAATTGAAGCAGTAGTCGACCCACTCCTGGCAGACAATCAGTATGGATTTCGGAAAGGACGATCAACCCTGGACGCAATCAAACTGGTTGTTGATACGGCCAAGGAAGCAATCGCAGGAACCAGATGGAAGGGTGGAATGAAGAAGTATTGCCTGGTGGCGACTCTAGACATCAGAAACGCCTTCAACTCCGCCAATTGGGAATGCATCATGCAGGCCCTCCAAGAGAAGAATGTACCAGAATACCTTCTTAAGATCGTAGCAAGCTACTTTGAAAACAGGGTCCTGAAGTATGACACGAAGAACGGTCCGAGGGAGTATGATATTACTGGAGGTGTACCACAAGGTTCAGTTCTAGGCCCGCTCCTGTAGAATATTATGTATGACGGTCTATTAAGACTAACTCTGCCAAGAAACGTCAAACTCGTAGCATATGCAGATGACGTAGCCGTAGTGATCGTTGCCAAACACCTGGACGAGATAAACCATATGTTCGATCTCACTTTTGAGCGCGTTAACCGGTGGATGGACGCAGTGAACCTGCAACTGGCGCAACACAAGACTGAGGCAGTGCTTATTACATGCAGAAAAGTGGTAGAGACCATTAAGCTGAAAGTCGGCGAACAAGAAATCACATCACAACCTTATATCCGATATTTGGGAGTGATGCTTGATGCCCGACTCAACTTTAAGCAGCAAGTGGAACATGTCAGTGCCAAAGCGTCAGTAGTGAGGGCTAGTCTCGCATGACTGATGCCGAACGTCGGAGGCCTAAAGCAGAGCAGGAGGCTATCATTGTCATCAGTAGTCACATCGGTGCTCACTTACGGAATATCCATTTGGGCCGACGCACTAAAGACGCAAGAATCATGGAGAAAGGCTGGACCAGTATATCGACTGAGTGCCCTACGAGTAACTAGCGTCTTCCGCACAATATCAGAGGAAGCAGTGTGTGTTATTTCCGGTACTCTGCCTCTCAGAGTCCTAGCTGAGGAAAGACGGAACCTATATCAACGAAAAAGGCCAACTACATTGAGCCCTGAAGAACTTAGAAGAGAAGAACGGCAACACAGCATCGCAAGATGGCAACAGGAGTGGAATTCTGCAGAGAAAGCTCGGTGGACGTACCGTCTCATACCTTGGATTGATGTGTGGTTCAACCGGAGTCACGGTGAGGTCAACTATTATTTAACACAGATGTTATCAGGACACGGATGTTACCGGAAGTATCTTCACCGCTTTAAGCACGATGATACCCCAGAGTGCCCGTCCTGTCCAGGGGTCAATGAAGATGCGAAGCATGTTTTCTCTGTGTGTCCACGTTTCAACCAACAGCGCGATGAGCTAGAGAAGATTCTGAAAAAGAGAACCCAACCAGAATCAATAGTAGAAGCAATGTTGTCGTCAGAAGCTGCCTGGAACGCCACAAGCACTTTTGCTACAAAAGTGCTTACAGAGTTGCGATCCATTGAGAGGAAAAGAGCGAAAGACAGAATCTAGAAGAAAGAAATAAAATCTTAGCTACCAGAAGGAAGAGCAACAGCTAATTCCTCCCCCCGCGAAGAAATGCCTTACGGCGGTACCATGGGGGATCAGAGGATAGAAGAGAAAGGGGTTTAGGGTTTAGTGGGTAGGGGCGTCAGCGTCGAGTTTTAGTATGACGCTGTGTCGAGTCGCCACATACCCAGGCCAAACAGCTATGCCTAGAATCCATAAAAAGGATCCCCCCCCCCTAAGGAAAAAAAAAAAAAAAAAAAAAAAACACACACACACACATACAGACACCGTGACAACCTCGCGGGGATAGTCAGGGAAGCTTCCTGTGACCTTCTGTGGCAGTGTAACGGGTAGTTTTACTTACCGCTCATTGGCCCCTAATTAATTCAAAAAAGAACAATCCAATAAACAAAAATGATTCTAAATTAACAAGGGCGCCACCAGGATTTTGTATCTCGGTTCCTGGAACCGGAAACCAGAGCTGAGCTTATAATCTACAGGGAGAGAGAGTGGAGGAAGGTGATCTGGAATGAATAAACTTTTATTTAGCAATATCCGGACATTTATTAATAACAAATCAACTTTAACAAATTTGCTGACAATTCAGCTCACTTATAAACTAACAACTTATTACCTAGCGACGCGGAGAATTGACTGCGAAATAAACGATATTTACAAACGAACCTTTTTCCAAACGACGATACAATGACTAGCTGGGATGTTCTAACGGACGGTCTCCCACACCCGCCTTAAACTAATTGGGCTCTTTCAGAACGAACGGTCTCCCACACCTGCCTAAAACTAATTGGGCTTTTTCAGAACGAACGGTCTCCCACAACTGCCTAAAACTAAACTTAATCCTGCAGTACCCTCCCTTGAGCGTCTATACTGCAGTTTCTATCTTACTACCGTGGTACCCTACTTGGCGTCTATACCACGGCTCCTAACTTACTACCATTGTACCCCACTTGGCGTCTATACAACGGCTTCTAACTACATCGCGTTGTCCACTTGGCACACACGCTCTAGAAATGCCTCACACAACCCGCACGATCTTCACACACATAACCCACACGTCTTCACACACACACTGACTCTACTTTACTTTTTATTTCCGACTTATAAAATTGAACTCCAAAACTTACAACGTTAACTTTACTACAATTTTCAGTCATTAGCTCGCAAATAAATCGTAAACCATTTTCACAACTAATAATTTAATTCTCAGAAAAATCTAAACTAAAACCGATGCTCGAATTTATTCCAAATTATCCACGAGTTTACTGTGACACGTAGTAGTACTACCTTAAGCTATTGGGTATCGATGACACTTCCGGTTTAATTATAAATTTCAATTTCTTAATTTTGTAAAATTAAGAGAAAAATAAATACATAAAAAAAATAAAATTCAATGAATTTAAGTTTCACTCTTCTCAAAACTCAAGTAACTTTTTCCCCAAACTAAACAATTAGCTAATGGATGAAATTTATTTATTTAATTTTAAATTTTAAATAAAAATTTATTTATTTCCGACCTTCCTTCTTTCTCATGGGGTTTTTCGAATTGGGCGCCAGTGTAACGGGTGTTTTTAAGCCTGTTCACTGTGACCTTCAAACGTCGAGATCTGATGAAAACTCAATTTTTGCAAAACGGGGTGAGAACAATAACTTCCCGATTTTTGAAAATCTTTGATTTTCGTAGCGGGAAGTTAAAAATTAGGAAAACGGTTGACCCTGAAGGCCATCCCTGTAACTTCCCGCTAATTCCATACTTAAAATTGGCGCTTGAAATTGTGCCAATGACTCGAAGAGCTCAAAATTACAATTTATGAGTTATTTTGAGCTCTTCGAGCTCAAAAGTCTGATAGAGATTTGATAAGACACTATTTTTAGAATTTTTAAACCGCAATAACTTTTGAATGAATAAATCGATTTTTACGCGGTTAGCAGCTATCGACGCAGTTTTTCAAGCCTTATGAAAAATCTCAAATTTTGAATTGATCGCACTAGGAATATCGGAGTTATTCCGAAAATAATTTTTTTTCGGTTTTCTTTCGTTCATGATATCTCTCGAACGAATCAACTGATTTTGACCGGACTGGTAAAGATCGACGTGGTTTTTTGAGGTTGAGAGCTGATTAGTTTTTGGAGTTGAACCATCAAGCCGTTTAAAATTTATTCCAAAAAACAACAATTAAAAAAATTTTTTTTTTCAGTTTTTTGAAGATTTCTCGAAATCTATCTGAATCGGTCCAAATAGGTTTCAAAATCTAAGTTTGGTCAAGCCCTTTCGAATGGCACCAACCGCGATGAAATCGGTCAAGCCGTTCGAAAGTTATAAGCGGTTCACATACTTTCACACACACACACACACACACACACTCGGGGCAGAAGAGATACTGCTACCGGGCGCGTCTCCCCGAGCGGATGGGAGAACGCTCGCTGTCCTTAGATGACACTTAATCTCTTAGTTGATGAGGTACAGCGGGTAGGAGCCAAGCAAAATGACCAAACAAAATACGCTCCCGTGGACAAAACTCCCCTTTAATGGGTTGGTCGCACTAACTGACCTAACAAGACGATCGTTCTCTGCTGTGACCCACTGGGAGTGACCGGAACCTGTATCGTAGTTTCCGACGAAGCAGGTCACGGCTGATGTGAGCTTGCTCTACCGAGGTGTAAGTTGCAGCAGTGGATCAGGAGCCAGCCACTTCGGGCCTTGATCAGGAAGTACGCAGTGAGTGTTAGAGATCGGAATCTTCACCGCTCCGAGCGAGTCTAGTCCGTCCGTGTATTCCGGGACTGGCTAAGTGTCGGCTTGGCCTCAGGGAACTGGGGTAGGAGTACTATCTCCGAGGGTACACCCGTTCCTAGTTATGGCAACCCGCTCCACTCCGTACGATGCGCTGGTAAATTAAAAAGTATGAGTAATGCACAGGAAACAAACATGAATAGAAACGGGCTTCATGCTCAACAAGCAGCGATTGAAGCAAGCGCTGACATGAAGAGAACGCAAGCGTTGGAGCGCCTTGAGAAGCTGACCATTGAGCTGCAAGAGTTTGTCCAAACTAAGGTCAATATCCACAAGGAGATAAAGACCAAGACAACCGGTGTAGTCAATGCTCTTGGAAGATTCAAGAAACTGGACGAAGAATGGCGCTCATCATTACACCGCACCCCTTGTGCTACATCGGAGAGAAACAGTCAAGTGGTTGTTGAAGAAGCGATGGACACTGGAGCCGAAGGTGACGGAGAATCAGTCGCTGAAGAAGAAAGTGAAACTATCACAACGGCAGAGACTGAATCCTTTGACCAAGACGGCCGCATCCTGAGGAAGTTGAAAAGAAAAATTCGTTCTCCCGAAGGCGGAGCTTTTCATACTCCCAAGAAGCTGAAAGACGTTGGACCTGGTCATCCCATCAAGAAGCAGGAAGTGGTTAAGGATCTTCCACAAAACTCTTGTGAACAGAACAAGAAGCCAGGCTGGGAAAAGGTGCAGTCCAGAAAGGACAAGAAGAAGGAGCGCAAGAAACTGCCCCCAGAAAAACCTCTGGTGCCTCCACCGAAGCCGAACCAGAAGCCAAGAAGAACAGCAACAAGACCGGAGGCACTTATTATCCGTCCAGCGAACAAAGATAAGTATTCTGAAATACTTACACGGATCAAGGCGGATGTTCGTCCAGATCAGGTCCGCAACACAGTCGAGAAGATACGCAGGACCGTGACAGGGAACATTCTCATCACGCTGTCGAAAGGCAGTAGTGATAGAGATAAAGACCTGCAGAAGACTATCGCGGGAATACTTAAGGAGGACGCAAATGTCATTAGTACAGGACCTGAAGAAGACCTGGAAATTCGCGATATTGACGATACTACAACTGAAGATGTCATTCTAACAGCTTTACAAGAGGCAGCTGGAAACGATTGTGGTATAACAGTAGAGGTCATTAAAATTCGTAAGGTCTTACGTAGCAGAACACAAATTGCGTCGGTGACTCTGGCAGCAACGGTAGCGCAGAAAGTGGTAGGAGAACACGGTAAGATTAGGATCGGCTGGACCAATTGTCGTATTAGAACAGTACTAAGACCAGTCCGATGTTATAAATGCTGGCATTTTGGACACCGTGCGGTTCAGTGCACAAGTGAAGTCGACCGCTCCAAACTTTGCATTAAATGTGGAGAAGAGGGACACAAAATCGCCGAATGTAATAAGCCTGCTAAATGCGCACTGTGTGCGGATCAATCCGGTACAGCGAATAACGCCCATCATGCCGGCACAAGCAGATGCCCAGTATACCAAGAGGCACTCAAGAAGATAACTGATAAACGAAAATGAGAATACTGCAGCTAAACATCAACCTCTGTGAAGCGGCACATGATTTGCTCATGCAGACAGTACGTGAACAGAAGCTTGACCTTGTGCTTATATCGGAACCGTATAAACACCTCGCTGGCCAACCATGGGAAACTGACTGCACCAAAAAAGCTGTCATATGGTCCTGTCGCAAGCTCCCCTTCCAGAGTGTCGTTAACAATGGCAGTGCCGGCTTTGTAGCAGCATCGGTAGATGGCATCCGCTTTTACAGCTGCTACGCACCACCTAGCCGCACTATTGTTGAATTCATGGACTTTCTGGATCGACTGACGGAGGACGCGAAGCAGTACTACCCAGTGGCAATAGCTGGAGACTTCAACGCCTGGGCAGTGGAATGGGGCAGCAAACACACCAACGCTCGAGGTAAAGAACTACTGGAAGCTTTTTCTACGTTAGATGTAGTATTGTTAAACAGCGGCGATGCGCCGACGTACACTAAAGGAGACGCAAGTTCTATTGTGGATCTTACTTTTGTCAGCAGCAGCCTCATCAGAGGAAACTACGACTGGAAGGTGATGGAGATCTACACGGCCAGCGATCACAATGCGATTCTCTGGGAAGTATCAAAGGACCAGAATCCTAGAAGACCGGCTAAGAAACTTGACATCGTTGGGTGGAAGGTGAAATCCTTTGACCCAGGTGCTCTAGTAGCTGCCCTAAATAGTGAACCGCTTACTACTGGATCTGCAGAAGAAATGACCAAGGACTTGATGAAGAGAGTGACCCAGGCTTGCGACACCTGCATGCCCCGTAAACGGGGCATGAACCAAAGACCTTCGGTGCACTGGTGGAACGAACACATCAGCTTCCTACGGAAAGAGTGTCTCAAGAAAAGAAGAATATCTCAGCGTGGTTATCCAGGCCGAACAGCTATGCCTGGAATCCGTAAGAAGGATTCCCCCCCCTAAGATAAAAAAAAAAAAAAAAAACACACACACACACACACAAATACACACACACACATACAAACATAGTGACAACCTCGCAGGGATAGTCAGGGAAGCTTCCTGTGACTTTCTAACGTCGAGATCTGATGAAAACTCGATTTTTGCAAAACGGGGTGAAAACAATAACTTCCCGATTTTTGAAAATCTTCGATTTTCTTAGCGGGAAGTTAAAAATAATTGCTTTTTTTGAGAATTAACGAGAATTCCCAGCAGCTACGAGAATTTCTTATCCAAAAGGAGGTATTGAGGATACCGAAAGCTCGACTACCAAGACATCTTCGCTGACGGTTCTCGCGGAAAACGCTACATTAAATTTTAAATCATCAGTTATCATCTAGGGAGCTATAAAAGAAACAGGTGCAACGTGGCCAGTTGGCTCACATTAGGCAAACACCAATTTACCACCTGATGCAAATATCATCAGCAGATAACATGTAAAATCTGATTAGAAATTAGTCGATAATCGCTAATGTACAAAAATCGTTTGAGAGTGGAGCTAGACGTCTCCCCACTTCTCGATGCTAATTAATGTACGCGGAAGCCGCGTGCATCTAGTCTTTGTTCAACCTTCATAATGTATACTTCTGTAATTGATATATTTGTTAAATATAAATATTTATTTTTACCGTGTTACAACGCAATGTTCGGTATTTTATTAATTTACACCGTTTATTAAATAATAACGGCATTTTAATCTACAATACTACGATACGACTCCGATTATCAGTTAACAAGGAGTATGTCATACATTAATTAAATAATACGACGCATATACAAGATAAATTAGCTTGGCATGTCGTGTACTCAAGAGGTCTCGAGTAGTCAGCTATTTTGTTGAGGAAAGCATCGTTTCATTGTTCGAGGAAGATCCTGGTTCGTCGGTCACCTCGATTATTCGTCTGTTCCTGACCCAGTAACCGGCCCAGCTACAGCCACGAGGAATCTACCACCGCTGGACAACGTTAAAGCACACCGAAGTGGTAGTAGTACCTGTTGTAAGTCAGGTGGTATATTGGTAAGAATTGAACGCGGTATTGAACTTACTTTGAGCTGTATTTTTCAATATTTGTATTTGACGACCATTTAGCTCTATTTTTCCATACTGAGCGATCAGCGGAGCAGTACGCGGCAAAGATTGGTTTTGTGTCGGAGCTGAATCTATCTTTCAACGAGTATCGCCACCTACGAATTGCCCTAGACCATATTCCTAATGCGAATTAAATCAATTTAGCTATTTGTAGCTTTGAAAGCTATCGGCTTGGTCCGCCGTAAAATCTAAAGCTACAGGCATCTGGAATAGCATCGACTCTTATAAGCTACGGCTTCGAGTTGGTTACACTCCGGGTGTAACGAGCGTGTCTTTTCGGCCCAGTTCGTAATTAATTATTGTATTAAAATTTAGATAATTTCCATTTTATAATAAAAATTTATTTCACTCTACGAACAGTCGAGACCAGCCACGTTACACAGGAAGCTCGACTACCAAGATATCTTCTACGACGGTTTTTGTTACAAATACTTGATTATAACATAATTTATCCAAAATTATGTAAAAAAGTGTAAGAGAGTCTGAAAGTTCGACTTTCAAGACATCTTCTTCGACGGTTTTTCAGATATTTAGACTCCAAATCAAATATTATATAATAATTTAGACTTTACATTAAAAAAAAAATTACGAAAAAATTAAAAACTCCCTACTGATGAAATCAAAATAAGTAAATTGTTGAGCGTTTAGGTATGGAGTTTGCGGGAAGTTGCGGGGATGGCCTTTAGGGTCAAGCGTTTTCATAATTTTTTTTTATTACTTACACTGCAATTCAATATCGGGCGTAGAAGTCAGCGGTCTAGGATAACGCCATTGTCAAGATATTTTCTCCGTTTGTTTGTTTTTTAATTTCAACATCACATGAGTCTGAGACAAAGATTATTTAAAATATATTCCGGCGTTTTCCGCGAGAACCGTCAGGGAAGATGTCTTAGTAGTCGAGCTTCCGGTTTGCTAGATACCCCACTACGTGATAACTGATGATTTAAAATGTATAGTAGCATTTTCCATTAGGACCGTCGAAGAAGATGTCTTCGTAGTCGAGCTTCCGGTTCACTAGATACCTCCCTACATGATAAGTAATGATTTAAAATGTATTGTAACGTTTTCCGTGAGAACCGTCGGAGAAAATGTCTTGGTAGTCGAGCTTCCGCCTTGCTAAATACCTCCCTAGATAATTCAAAATGGATTCTAGTGTTTTCGCGAGAACCGTCGTAGAAGATGTCTTGGTAGTCGAGCTTTTGGTTTCCTAGATACCTCACTGCATGATAACTGATGATTTAAAATGTAATGTAGTGTTTTCCCGCGAGAACCGTCGGAGAAGATGTCTTGGTAGTCGAGCTTCCTGTTTCTTTTATAGCTCCCTAGATGATAACTGATGATTTAAAATGTATTGTAGCGTTTTCCGCGAGAACCATCGGCGAAGATGTCTTGGTAGTCGAGCTTCCGGTATCCTCAATACCTCCTTTTGGATAAGAAATTCTCATAGCTGCTGGGAATTCTTGTTAATTCTCAAAAAAAGCGATTATTTATTTTGAGAGATTGCCATTTTTAAAGATTTCCGTTTTTTAGAAATTTCCATTTTTTGAGATTAAGATTTTTAGAGGTATATTTTTATAGATTTCCATTTTAAAGATTTACATTTTTATTGGTTCTTTTTTTATTGATCGCCATTAATGTGAATTTCAATTTTTTTAAGTTTTTCAAAATATTGAATTCCACTTCTGCGAAATTCCATAAAATCTATTGGACGTTTATTCATATGTTTATTAATAAATAATTCTCTTTTTATTAATTGCCGTAAATATTATAGTACAAACGCAAACTTTTCCGAAAATTAAATTATCCATAATGTGAGAATTATTTTTATTTAAACGGAATATTTAAAAGATATCTATTTATAAAAATTACTTTTTTTATTAATTTCGCAATTGATAAGTTTCCAATTACACAAAAGTTTTTTTATTTATTTAGATTTTTTTAATTTATTTTAAATAATCATATTCCCAGTGAAAAAAATTTTCAAAAATAGAGATTTACTTTTCTTCAGTTGGCCAAACTTACAGATTTACTAATAAGCCATTTTCTTAATTTACGGGTTTCTATTTATACTTTTTCCCTATATTAAGGATGTTCTTTTAAAATTTTGTCCTTTAACATTACAGTACATTTTTATTAATTTCCAAATTAATCTTTAGAGATTTCTATAAATCCATTTTTTCATTACTACAAAAGCAACACTGACCGGGAGGAATTAATGTCTCGCATAGTACTTGGTATACGTCATTGAGTACCCCAAATTTTTTCGTGAGTGATATTTAATTTCATGTGCACAAACATATAGAAAACGTTAGTGTCTGAAGTTCTAAAAATTTGGGGTACTTAATGACGCACACCAAGTACATTAAAGAAGATTTTCGTTAAGTTTTAAATTTGCTACTAACTTTTTTTCATATTTTCAATAAAGTTATAAACAGTACTTGGAGTTTTTTTGATTTCATATTTTTTTGTAAAAACGATTATTTTTTTTTGAAGTCTTATGAACGTGGACTTGGTGCGGTTTTTTACAGTGAAACTGTTTTTGTTCGGATACTAAAAACGGTGAAGCAACACCCTTTACAAGCAAAGAACTACAAGATGCGGCTAAGATTCTCAAGACAGGAAAAGTGCCTGGCCCTGATGGCATCACGACATCGGCGATCAAGATTATAACCATGAAATATCCAGAATTTCTCCTGAACGCCGACAATGCATGCTTGACAACTGGCACGTTTCCCACGTTTTAGAAGCGGCAGAGATTGGTCACTTTAGATAAAGGTGAAGGAAACCCTGTAACACCTTCGTCGTTTAGACCACTCTGCATGTTGGATATTGCTGGAAAACTGCTCGAGAAGCTCATACAAGGAAGACTTCGCAACCACATCGATCGTGCCGGAGGCTTTGCCACTAACTAACATGGTTTCTGGAAAGGACGATCGACAGTCGGTGCGATCAAAAAAGTTATAGATACAGTAAGAGAAGCATGGTCTGGTACTCTCAAAGCTCGCAAGGTGTGTATTCTTCTTACACTAGACATCAAAAACACTTTTAACAGCGTGAATTGGGGAAATATTTTAAATGCCCTGGAGCACAAATTTGATATAAAGCCAGAAAAACTGGCAATAATCGATGACTACCACGAAGAAAGGACGCTGATCACAGAAACCACGGTGGACCCACAGGAAAATGATATAACAGCAGGTGTGCCGCAAGGTTCAATGATGGGGCTTGACCTATGGAACGCGGACTACGACGTCCTCTTAGAAATCCCGTTGCCAAAACAAGTAGAGCTCACGGGTTTTGCTGACGACATCACGGCCACGATCGCAATAGATAGCGCCGAGGAGGCAGAACTATTGGTTCGAGAAACTATTAACGCTGTCAAAACCTGGCTTCGAAAACACCACCTGAAACTTGCCAAGCATAAATCAGAGATGGTCGTCCTGACTCGACAAAAATGGATCTCAAAACCTTTCGTCATAAGCACAGGCGAGACAACATTGACGTGAAAAAGGGCAATTCGTTATTTGGGAGTAATGATAGACGAGAAGCTGTCTTTCAGAGAACTCCTCGAAAACGCATGCATGAAAACAAACAAGACAGTATCAAACCTGTCGAGAATCATGGTCACACGATGGGACCACGAGCCAAAAAGAGAAGAGTTCTTTTGGAAGTCGTCCACCCAGTATTTTTGTACGTAGTGGAGATTTGGGTAGACATCCTGAAGCGAAAGAAATATCGGTGTAAGACAGCAGCGGTGCTGCGGCAAGGCGGTCTCAGGATTACCTGCGCCTACCGCACGGTCTCCGTATTGGCCGTATTGGTCACCTATTGACTTACTAGCGTTTGAGAGGGAAAAACTTTAAGACGCTAAAGTAAACGGCGTAACGATGATAAGGGGGCTAGAGCGAAGATGACGAAGGAAATGGAACATCAGTCGCAGGACCGATGGACATCAGGAGAGATAAGCAGATGGACAGTGCGCCTGATCCCAAAGCAGGGGGACAAGAACTTCTTCATCACCCAGCTATTGACAGCACACGGACAGTTCTATCTTTTCAAGATGGGACTGCACCGCACGCTGACGTGCAAATACTGCCCGGACCAAATCGACGACGCTGAACACACGTTCTTCGAGTGTGTACGGTGGAAGGTCTACTGAAGCAGCACCGAAGAATTGTAGTTACCACGCTTTCCCTCGCGAGCTTGGTAACCTACAGGCTCAAGCAAGAAGATAACTGGTCAGCTGTCACAGCCTACGCGCAGCGCCTCTTAAATGAAAAAACCACCGAAATGGACCAGTTACTAGGAGCAGGCGTCGTGAGATGTAACACGGACTGGATTAAAGTAATGCTTACGCGGTTCCGATCCAGTCTTTTCCATAACATCTATGGGGAAAGCAGAGAGGAGGTTTTTTTAGTCGGTATTGACATCTGAGGCCGACATAACCAAGCCAAACATTTGGTCCTGGCATACGTCAATCTATTTTTCTTACCCTCTATGAACACACACACACACACACACACACACACACACACACACACACACACACACACACACACACACACACACACACCTCGGGGCAGAAGAGATACTGCTACCGGGCGCGTCTCCCCGAGCGGATGGGAGAACGCTCGCTGTCCTTGGATGACACTTAATCTCTTAGTTGATGAGGTACAGCGGGTAGGAGCCAAGCAAAATAACCAAACAAAATACGCTCCCGTGGACAAAACTCCCCTTTAATGGGTTGGTCGCACTAACTGACCTAACAAGACGATCGTTCCCTGCTGTGACCCACTGGGAGTGACCGGAACCTCGTGTCGTAGTTTCCGACGATGCAGGCCACGGCTGATGTGAGCTTGCTCTGCCGAGGTGTAAGTTGCAGCAGTGGATCAGGAGCCAGCCACTTCGGGCCTTGATCAGGAAGTACGCAGTGAGTGTTAGAGATCGGAATCTTCACCGCTCCGAGCGAGTCTAGTCCGTCCGTGTATTCCGGGGCTGGCTAAGTGTCGGCTAGGCCTCAGGGAACTGGGGTAGGAGTACTATCTCCGAGGGTACACCCGTTTCTAGTTATGACAACCCGCTCCACTCCGTACGATGCGCTGGTGAATTTAAAAGTATGAGTAAAATTCAGGAAAACAACAATAGTGAAAACGGGCCTCATGCCCAACAAGCAGCGATTGAAGCAAGCGCTGAAATGAAGCGGTCGCAAGCGTTTGAACGCCTTGAAAAGCTGACCAGTGAGCTAAATGACTTCATCCAATCTAAGGTCAATATCCACAAGGAGATTAAGACCAAGACGACCAGCGTAGCCAATGCCCTCCAGAGATTCAAGAAACTTGATGAAGAATGGTGTTTAACAGTACGACGCACTTCTCGCACTACACCGGAGAGAAGCATTCAAGCAACTATCGTGAATGAAGAAGCAATGGACACTGGAGCCGAAGGTGACGGTGAATCAGTCGCGGAAGACAGAATCAGAACTAGCAGCAAGTCAACTAAGAGAAAAGATCGATCTTCTCCCGACCCAACGATCTGCCAAGTTGTGAAGAAAAAGGACCTGAAACCAAGCCCTCCGAAAAACACGGCAGTGCAGAACGCCGGAAAAAAGAGGTGACTGAATGGCAGAAGGTCCAATCCAAGAAGGAGAAGAAGGAGCAAGCGAGAGAGCGGTTACCAAAACAACCGGTGAACAAATCTCGGCCGGAGCCTAAGCGGGAAAAACCGCGAAAATTCACCAAACCAGATGCCTTAATTATTCGACCCGTTGAGAAGGCAAAATATGCCGAGATACTGCGTCGGATTAAAAAAGATGTCCCACCAGATCAGACCCGTGACGTCGTTGACAAGGTTCAAAAGACGAATGATGGGAATATGCTCATTACGCTTTCCAGAAAGACCGCAGACAAAGGACAAGCTTTGCTGAAGACCATCAAGAGCATCCTTAAAGAAGAAGCGCAAGTCATCTGTAAAGGCCCAGAGGAACAGCTTGAAATCCGGGACATTGACGACGAAACAACTAAAGACGATGTCCGGAAGGCCTTACAAGAGGCAGCTGGAAATGACTACGAAATACCTGAAGATGTCATTAAAATTCGTCCGGCCTACAGAGGTACTCAAACTGCTTCGGTACGATTGCCAGCAGCAATAGTGCAGAAGATACTTGGAAAGACAGGCAAAATAAGGATTGGCTGGGTAAATTGCCGTGTCAGAGCAATTAAGACACCACTACGATGCTATAAGTGCTGGCACTTTGGGCACACTACTGCCCAATGTAAAAGCGAAGTCGACCGATCTGGGCTTTGCATCAAATGTGGGCAAACAGGTCATCAAGCTGCTTAAAGCCAAAATAAAGTGAAATGTGCGTTATGTGCGGAAAAACCTGGCTCTCAGGACACTGCTCACCGGTCTGGTTCTGGCCGATGTCCAGTCTTCCAAGAAGCACTCCAGAAGCTGACAAATAAACGAACATGAGGATACTGCAGCTTAACATCAATCACTGCGAAGCTGCGCATGACCTGCTTATGCAGACAGTACGGGAATTAAAGCTCGACGTTGTGCTTTTATCGGAGCCATATAAACATTTAGCTGGACAACCTTGGGAGACGGATATCACCACGAAAGCTGTGATCTGGGCTTGTGGTAAGCTCCCTTTCCAGAGTGTAGCTACCAATGGCAGCGCTGGCTTTGTAGCAGCATCAGTAGATGGCATCCGTTTTTACAGCTGCTACGCACCACCTAGCCTCTCAATTGCTGAGTTTACTGACTTCTTGGATCGACTGACCGAGGACGCGAAGCAACATCATCCAGTGGCGATAGCCGGGGACTTTAACGCCTGGGCAGTGGACTGGGGCAGTAAGCAGACTAATGCACGAGGAAGAGAGCTGCTAGAAGCTCTTTCTACACTAGATGTAGTCTTGCTCAACAGTGGTGACACGCCGACCTACACCAAAGGTGACGCAAGCTCGATTGTAGACGTCACTTTTGTCAGTACCAGCCTTGCTAAAGGTAACACTAACTGGAAGGTACTGGACATCTACACTGCCAGTGACCATCATGCGATACTCTGGGAAACGTCAAACGACCAGAACCTCCGGGTGCCTATCAAGCAATTTAACACCGTCGGTTGGAAGGTGAAATCTCTTGACCCAGAAGTATTGCTAACAGCTCTCGATAGTGATCCGATAGAGACTGGATGTGCAGAAGAACATACTAAGGCTCTGATGATGCGAGTAACACAAGCTTGTGATGCCAGTATGCCTCGCAAACGTGTTATGAATTCAAGACCTGCGGTACACTGGTGGAATGATCATATCAGCAACCTCCGTAAAGAGTGTCATCGAAAGAGAAGAATATCACAGCGTGGCTATCAACGACCTTACTCTGCAGTGCTGATCGCAGAGTACACAAAAGCTCGTCGTGAACTTAATAAGGCCATAAAAGAGAGCAAAAGAAGATGCTGGAAAGAGCTCATATACGAGGTCGACAAAGACGTGTGGGGTCGGCCGTATAAGGTGGTCATGACGCACCTGAAGAAACAACAAATGCCGTCACCTACGTGTCCCCAACTCCTTCAGAAAATCGTCACTGCGCTGTTTCCACAGCAACACAGTCTCAATTATCAGTCAACGCAAGATGAACTGGACGACATTCCACCTGTCACTGAAGAAGAATTGTTGGAGGCCTGTAATCGGGTAGGAAATAATAAAGCGCCGGGATTGGACGGAATCCCTAATATAGCCTTGAAAACCATCATAAAGGCAGCACCAACATTATTTCTAGACGCTTACAACGCATGCCTCAAGGAGGGGACTTTTCCTCGTAAGTGGAAACAGCAACGGTTAGTACTTTTACCTAAAGGAAAGAAACCGCCAGAAGAACCGTCATCTTACCGACCACTCTGCATGCTAGATACGGCGGGTAAGATATTTGAGCGTATCATCCATCAGCGAATAGATGCAGTAGTCGACCCACTCTTGGCAGACAACCAGTATGGATTCCGGAAAGGACGATCAACCCTGGACGCGATCAACCTGGTTGTTAATACGGCCAAAGAGGCAATCGCAGGAACTAGATGGAAGGGTGGAACGAAGAAGTACTGCCTGGTGCCTGCCTTGGATATCAAAAATGCTTTCAATTCCGCTAATTGGGACTGCATCATGCAAGCTCTCGACGAGAAGAATGTGCCAACATATCTTCGCAGACTAGTGATTATCTATTTTACAGATAGAGTGCTGAAATACAATACAAAGAATGGTCCAAAAGAGTATGATATAACCGGTGGTGTGCCACAGGGCTCTGTTTTTGGTCCACCTCTGTGGAATATCATGTATGACGGGCTCCTGAGACTGAAGCTTCCAAGATGTGTCAAACTGGTAGCGTATGCGGATGATGTTGCCGCAGTGATCGTCGCCAAACCCCTCGACGAGATTCAACATCTGTTTGACATCACTTTTGAGAAGATCAACCAGTGAATGGATACAGTGAACCTACAACTGGCCAAGCAGAAGACCGAAGCAGTGCTTATTACCAGCCGAAAAGAAGTTGAAACAATTAAGATTAATGTCGGTGACCGAGAAATCACATCACAACCTCATATACGATATCTGGGAGTGATGCTTGATGCCCGACTCAACTTCAAGCAGCAAGTGGAACACGTCTGTACGAAAGCGTCAGTAGTGAGAGCTAGTCTCGCACGATTGATGCCGAACGTCGGAGGCCCAAAGCAGAGCAGGAGGCTACTATTGTCATCAGTAGTCACACCGGTGCTCACCTACGGAATATCAATTTAGGCTGACGCACTAGAGGTGCAAGATTCATGGAGAAAAGCTGGACCAATATATCGTATGAGTGCCCTACGAGTTGCAAGCGCCTTTCGAACAATATCAAAGGAAGCAGTGTGTGTTATTTCCGGAACTCTGCCGCTTAGAGTTCTAGCTGAGGAAAGACGGAACCTTTACTAACGAAAGAGGTCAACCACACTAAGTGCCGAGGAATTCAGAGCTGAAGAACGGCAGAACAGCATCGCACGATGGCAATCGCAGTGGGACGCCGCGACAACAGGAAGATGGACACACCGTCTCATACCGAAAATCGACGTTTGGATAAACCGGAGTCATGGCGAGGTCAATTACTATCTGACGCAGATGTTGTCAGGACATGGATGTTTTCGGACGTATCTTCACCGCTTCAAGCATGATGATTCACCGGAGTGCCCGTCCTGCCCAGGAGTCAATGAAGACGCGGAGCACGTTTTCTTTGAGTGCCCACGATTTTACCTACAGCGCGATGAGCTGGAGATGATCCTGAAGAAGAAAATCCAACCAGAGACAATAGTAGAAGCAATGCTGTCATCAGAGGCTGCCTGGAACGCCGCAAACACGTTTGCAACAGAAGTCCTTATAGACTTGCGTTCCATCGAAAGAAAAAGAGCAAATGACAACAACTAGAAGAAAGGTAAAATAATACCTAGTTACCAGAAGGAAGAGCAGTCGCTATATTCTCCCCCTACGAAGTAATGCCTAACGGCGGTTTCCATGAGGGATTAGAGGAAAGAGGAAAGGGGTTTAGGGTTAAGTGGGTAGGGGCGTTAGCGTCGAGTTTTAGTATGACGCTGCGTCGAGTCGCCACATATCCAGGCCAAACAGCTACGCCTAGAATCCGTTAAAAGGATTCCCCCCCCCCTAAAGGAAAAAAAAAAAAAAAAAAAAAACACACACACACACACACTATCTTAAAAATCATCAAGAAAGCTTCAAAGCCTCATAACGTCGAAATCTGATCAAAACTTGAATTTTGAAAAACGGGGTAAAACCAATAACTTCCCAATTTTCTAAAATTTTCAATTTTCTTAGCGGTAAGTTAAAACGGTCAGGAAACTACATTTATACATTTGTGAAGTTATAATTCAGCTAGCTATATACTTTTTTCTCAATATGAAAGTTATTGTACTCCAAATATTTTCAAGATAATGTTTCACTGACTACAAACAAGACTTTTGAGCTGCAAGAGCTCAAAAACGTCGTAATAGGTGGAATTTGAAGCGCTATTAGTTTGAAATTAGCCGAAAATTGCAAGGATGACCTGGAGTCATCCGTTTTACTAATTTTTTTCTCAAAATTTTCATGTCAAAATGTCAATTGATCGATTCCAGAGTGTTTTGAATCAATTCGGAAATTGTTTTTTGCTTTAGTAGTTTGATTTTTAAATCTATTCGGGTCTATCGCGTTTTGGCACCCACAACGATTCATGCCCATATTTGTCCCTAACAAAAATTAGCAAAAATAGCAAGACGTAGCAAATGAGTCTATCAAAGATTTGTAAGCTTTTATTTTCAAAATATCTATCACTTTACAAATTGACAAAGTTCCAAAAATTTTCTCCACCGTACTTTAGATGGCTCTTAACTTCTATCGTTTATTATACCCCTGAAATATATCATTTTTCGACATGTTTGTTAAATTTTTACAATTCAAACTAAAAATTCAAATTTTTCATTATATCATTGTAAAGATCTATTTTACTATCTGATATCCTAAAAACCGGTTAACCACACTTTCCACTCGTCACTGTCAAAGGAACTTTTAATGTTTCTTGCATAAAATAAGCAAAATTCTCTTTTCGGGAAAAATTATCTTAGGTCCAATAATCAGTGAACTGATTTACAAACTAATTTACATGTAAATTATGATTTATTTATTAGGCACGATTTAATATGCCAAAATTGGAAACTTCTCTTGTGACAATAGAGCATACACTTCAAGTATTATCAATAATTATTAATAAAACTTACCGACTTTCTCCATAAATATCTGTATAACTGCTGCGATAAAGACCTTGTGCTTCATCGTTAACTTTACCTCGGTATCTCAAATGTAAAGTATGAATTCCTTCAGATAGTTCCTCTTGAAATGTAATTGTTAAAAAATCTGTTTCATTGTCAATTTTATAGTTAACAGATTGATGCATTCCGTTTTCATTTTCTATCGTAATATTATCGCTTATTTCAAGATTTTTTGCATATACAACTAAAAAATTACTTTTTTGCTTCATTTGTATTTCAATATCAGATTCGCCGTCGTAAGTCCAATTGTCTTTTTTCAGGAGAGGCATTATTTTAATAGCGTAATGAATAGGTTTGACATAATCAGGTAAACGATGGATACTAGATATTTCTGAATTTGAAGCAACTTCTCTCATCTTGAACTGAATCAATACACCATACACAATGAGTTTTATGATAGAATATATCAAATATTTTCGATTTAGATGCTTCATGATTTTTAGTAGATTTCATAGAAATCTAAATATTGTATTGGTTCTCATGACGCAACTTTTGAAAAATTTTGCTATTTCCTCACTCAGCTCGTCGAACTGATTCAGAAAATACATATGGTTCAAAAGTTTATATATGTAGATAGATAGATAGATAATAAACTTTATTGACCCTAGAGCCTTAGCTCCCTCAGGACCATCATAATTATACATTATAATCAGTGTAAAATACAGAGCATGTAATTACATAAATTGAAAATAATAAAATATAAACATATTATAATGAAATAATAACGTGAATTATAAATTATAAATTATAATCGTGGTAGATATCAGACAAGTTGCCAGAAAACCTGGTAATAGCACAGTTAAGCATGTATATTAGGGTGTTATGTATGTATATTAGGGTGTGCCAAAAAAAGACGATATTTTTTTTTTTCACTCTTAGCCGAAAATATGATAGGATATGTCTAAACAAAAATTCTGTCAAAAGGCCATCTCTTAATTTCAATTTTAAGAGCTCCTTCATCGAACTTTAAGTTTTCCCATATAAATAACATGGAAAGTACGGTCTTAAACAGTATTTTACCCTGCAAGCTGTAAAGAAAATTTTTTTTGATAAAATGAATGATTGGACCTTTTTAAGCATTAAATTTCTGAGAAAAAATTTCTTTGAATCATAAATCAATCGTCATTATTTAAGTTTTTACGGATCTTTGAAATTTGAATTTTTTGAAAATTTTACGTTTTTTGCATTTAACAGCCAAACTATTGGAGATAGAAAAAAAAATTAAATAGCAATTTTGTAGTTCGTTTGATGCTCTATAACAAAGTTTCTAACAGTTTTTTTGTATAATCAATAACAAAAAAGCTACAGACCTACAAAGTTTTGTTTTTATTATTTTTCACTTTTTTCAATTGAACTATCGATGATATAGAACATAAAATTTAGTATAAATTTTTTAGTATATCAAATTTGCAACAAAATTGTATAGGTGAGATTTTTCGTATTATTGATGGTTAAAAGTTACAGGCTCAACAAATTCTATTTTTATGATTTTTCATCTATATCATGTAGTATATCAATAATATATATAAAAAATTAATAAGAAATATAAAGTACATTCAATTTTTTACAAATTTATGCTTGGTAAACTTTATATACTGTCTGCAGTTCAATATCGTTACAATATTATTGTTACTTCAGTAATGTTTTGCGTTAAAGAAATATTCAATGAATACAAATTGAGTGATTATCGAGACAAATGGTTAATTTTTTTAATCAGCAAGATTGAGATTCCTAGATCAAAAATTGTTTACTAAATTCCAGTAAGAATCAGAAAAACTACAATAAGAATTTGTGAAATAGAACCCTCCTTCAAGTTGATTACTATGACTAGATTATTATAATTTTGGTTCATGATAAAATTTACACGATTAGATTAAATAATGATGATAATAAATTTATAATCACTTAATAAAAATAACAGACAAAAACGATTATCATAGTTTCAATCGTGTAGTTAAATTTTTTTTATTTCTTTGAATAAGTAGCTACAATTTTATTTTTGGTAACGTAAGGAAATTTTTTTCTGTGTTCTTCGACAACTTGCAATAAATATTGTTTTTGTTCTTCATTTCTCGTTAAGCAGTTGTTGTAGTCCTGGATTAATGCAACACCTCTTTCAGCGAGATCGTTGACAACTTTTAAGTCTGAAAACACAGATTTGCAATGTAGATAATCTTGATCAAATGCCCAGAGCTTTGGATCCTTGTCCATAAATTGATATGGTAATTGATACTGCTCAAACAAAAATAGAGATTGCTTGCTAGCAAAATCTTCGATGTTTTTCGATAATAATAAGCTTACGTCTTTGACGATAAATTTTTTTGAATTCGAAGCATTACTTTCTCGCGTTTTTATTGCAGTTACGGTTTGTCTCTTAGCATGTAAGGAAACTCTGTCATCAAACAAAGCTAACCCGACCAACTCTTCTGACAAGTACCATAAGTGTCTTGAAAATGTCACCGTTGCTGCTTCAGACATTTTTTTATGGACAGAACGGAATTCATAAAGATTTTTGATCAGATTCAAATCTTGATAGGATGACTTTATCGCAGAAGGTGCATTAAACCATGAAACCGTGTAGAAATTAACTAGAAATAAGCAGACATATCTCAGTCCATTTACTTCAGTTGCATTGACTTTAAACTGTTTTTTAAAAATGAAGATTTTTAAAGCATATAGAGCCTTAGCCATCCATCTTGCATGATGATTTGGTCCTGGAGCTCTAAATTTGATCCCGTTTTTCGGAGTACCACCTAAGAATATTAACACTAATTCCAAAAGCTCTTTATAATCATCTCTGTCATGCTTTTTCTGGAATATAAAAATGTTCATTAAGTTTTAGAAAATTATTTCAAAAATTACGATCAAATTATACATTACAACGAATAGTCATTTGTTATCTGAAAAAACCACTATGATCTAGTATTAAATCTCATGTCAGTTTTCAGTATTAGTTAAATTCGACTACTAGTCAAAAGTCTAAAGGAGCAAATGAATTTTTTTAATTTTTTAGTGATATTTGAAAGGCGGTACTTTCATCAATAACTGCTTGAACGAGAGACAAAAAATAGTATTTTGAAATGTTGAGTTTTTAAACGGAGATTCTAAAATTTTTTAGGAGGAAAAACGATCGGGAAATTCATTAATAATGGTCTGAGCTGCATTCTGACCGAAAAAATATCATTTTTTTTTAGTTTTATTTCGATCCGCATGACGTTTGGTGGTCAAATCGTTGATAATTAAATTAAAATCAATACACTGATAAGAAAATTGACTTGAATCGAGAATAAAATCTTGAACTATTAAAACTATTTTGAAGAAAATGATTTTTTTTGATTCAAGAGAAAAAATTATTGACCAAAGAAAATTTCTTGGCTTAAGAATTTTTTCTCTAGACTCAAGAAAATCAGTTTTTTCAAAATAGTTTTCATGGTTCAAGATTTTTCTATTGAGTCAAAAGTTCACTTTTTTATCAGTATAGTTTTGTATTCTATTACAAGTATCTTAACAATAAATTATTGAGAAAAAAAAATTAAAAGTTAAAAATATCCGTATGAGGAACTGGAAACTTGAAAATACCTTATTGATTCTTATGGGTAAAACTATTTTTTATTTAAATATACTCGTTCAAATTCAATTGAAATATTCAAAAAATTCATATATTTCTTAAATTTTCTTATTTGTATAGTGCTCTCAAACTATGACTTAAGAGTATACTTTTTAAAGTGAATGTGCGAACATTAATTAATAGAAATGATCATTATAATTTAAATTAACTACCTGCAGTTCAGTTACGATGAAACTAATTATTTCGTCTTTTTTACCGTGAACTTCTTTATTTATAATGGAATCTTGAATACCAGTCTCATACTTTGTTTGGTCTATGTTCTTCCAAGAGTTTTGGAACCGTACAAAAATCGGTACATTAGGAGAATTTGATCCTGGCCAAACAACTTCAACAACGCTTCTCAAAATCAACTCATATATGTGATGTCGACATGCCAAATATAGTAATGGCTTTTTTAGCATTTGTTCTAAGCGACTGCATGTTCCTTTATCAGATCCTACAATAAAAATGATTAGAAAATTAAATAAAATTCGATACCAATTGATACTTTCGAGAATATCAAAAAAATTTAAGAATTTCGTACACTAAAGTATTGAAAATAAGTCATACACCGTGTACGTGAAAGACATGGACCGGAAAATTTTTTCTTAGTATAATAAATAGGGTGTGCCAAAATTCAATCCTCATGAGAAACCTTTAAAATTGGAATTTTGAGTTCTGCTTTTAACAGGAGCTGTGTTTGGGCATTTCCTAAGATATTCTGGATTGAGACAATTTACATGATTTTCATAGAACTTTTAACAGGAGCTTTGTTTGCTCATTTCCGCTGAAATTTCCGCATTTGAGCCGGAAATGCCCAAACAAAGCTCCTGTTAAGAATTCTATGAAATTCAAATAAATTGTCTCAACTCAAAATATCTCAGAAAATTCCCAAACTCAACTCCTGTTAAAAGCAGAACTCAAAATTCCAATTTTGAAAGGTTTCTCACAGAAATTGAACTTTGGCACACCCTAATAATAAAGTAATAAACTAATTAATTCAATTTCTAGTTTTAATCAAAGTGTATAGAGTAGAAAATCATCGAAAAAAAATTTTCCAAATATTTGCTGATCTTTGAGACGGTCTATAGACTTCAATCATTTTTTTTAAAACGTCATCATAAGACTCTTCTAGAGAATTTCTTTCTCGTCTTTTTGACTTTATTTCAAACTCTGTTCGATTATTTGGTGCTAAGTTATCGTCGGTGAGAGTAAAAAAGTCTTTTTTGAGTTTAACAATCGATTTCTCAGAAAATAATGATCTCCGTAAGAGTAAAAAGAGGGTCTTGAAAACTACAAAATATTCTGTACAAGCGGTCAACGGATGTTAATAAAAGAATTTTTTCGAAATCAAAATTTCGTCTAAAAAAAATTTGGATGCGTATGTATATTCAGATTACTTAGTATCAATTAAGATGTAATGAATAATTGGAGGATATTTTCTGTAGTTTTTGAATTTTAAAATGCCCTAAAAAAACTCTGAACGTTTTAAAGCGCTGGGATTTTTTCTCATAAGTACCCGTCAAAAATCAATTAGATCTTTTTAAATTATAAAGATATCTTTCTCAATTTGTATGCTCTTTTGAAGATTAAGTTATCCTTACGAAGCAACATTTTCTCTTTCAACAAATGTCAATTGTTGTAGAGAACACAAAAGGTACAAATTTTTCGAAAAAGAAAACTTGAGAAAAGAAATTTTCTTTAATTTTAACAGAATATGAGCAAATTCTTGGAAGTTTTTTTTGTCATTTTCTTATGATTTATATTACCTCAACACTGTTCACGCTCAAAAATTTTAAAGTTCAGATTTAAAAACAATACTGTATGATTATTTTCCTTCAAATTAGAGGCTTTTTAAAATCACCAAAAAATTTTAAATTTTTGTTTATTTACCTTAATTTTTGTAATAAGTATATTTACCTGTGTTTGTAGGACAAGTATCAAAACACATTGCTTTAATACGATCCAAGATGTTCCATTCATTTATAATTTCCTTGATAGCGATAGCTTGATTTAACCCAGTCCCACGATCAAGCTTAGGTACTCCTAATAATTGCTGAGTATTAACACCTGATAAGATTATTGGAAGTCTTTCAACTTTGTCCCGGCCAGTTATATCAGGCAGTAACTTCCCATCCCAATGGATAACAACGCATTGAGCAATTCTCAAGTCAGTTTTTAAATCTTTGGCAATTTCCTTTCTTAATTCTATCCGATTTCGATGAACCGTACGGTGACTTATAGAGACATCATTTAAATTATGTCCCAAAGCCGATGCAATAGCGAAAATAAGATGTGTCGCTTGTCTACTGGTAACGTTAGCTCTATCCATTGCTGAAACAACTTCCGGTGTCATTAATTTGATTTTTTTTAGTTTTGGTTCTAGAGGTAGTTCATTAGAAAAGTCAGAAGTAGTAGAACTATTTGATTGAGTTGATGCAGTAGAAGCAGTAGAATGTTGTGAAAGAGGCAACATAGAGTCTATAAATGGAAATTTTTAAGAGTACAAATTAAGGAAAATTGAGAAAAGAGTTCAATTTCATCAGCTCATGAAAGAGATCACTAAGAAAAAAAAATTGATTTTGAAAGGAATAGGCATTGTTGTGACAAAAATAGACTTATTGAAAATTTTCATAACTTTATTTCTTAGCTGAAGAAATCCCAATTATTATCATAGCAACTTTCTCGTTGAAATTAATTTTATTTGATTCGGAAAAAAAAAACAATCTTAGAAAGACAACTTGCGAATTCACATCCAAAATTGTTTTTTCCCAAATCTAGAAAACTTTTTTGAACAAGAAAGTTACTGTTAATAAAATTTTAATTTCTTCAGCTAAGAAATGAAATTGATGAAAAGTTTTATCAAATTAACTTTTTATTGCAACATTGCTAATTAAAATAAATTTTTCTCTCAGTGTAGATTATAAAAATAGAACAAAAACACCTATCTAATATACCTGCTAGATCAATCTCGTTAATGTCTGAGTTTGTTTCTGTACTTTCCACTTGAACAACATTCAAGTTATTATCTAGGCAAATAGTTGCTGTACTTAGCACTTCTTGAACATCGGTAGCGTTTTTTAACAACTGGCTAGTTTTACAGATGTGCCGACTATCAATCAGAATTCTTTTTTGAGGAGAATTCAGAATCTGTAAAGCATTCTGCGGTGCAATATCAAATAACCGATCAAGAGAATCTCTGAAATTTTTTTCAACTAATAGTTGAGCTGGAGATCTTTTTCGAGCTTTATTCACTTGAGTTATTTGCCAATCTTTGTACAATTTTTCAATTTTTACGATTGTATTATGTGAGTTGTTTGCAGGCAATGAAAACTTATTCCACACCTTACTAACCTCAAAAAGAACAAGTTTAGCACTTTCGCGGATAATTCGTTTTTCTGTTCTATGTTTGTAGAAAAACAAACATAAAACGTCACGATTCATCGGTAATTTTAAATTATTTAAATTTTTCGATTCGAAGCCAACTAAGTTGATGTATTTTCTTTGATTAGTTTTACTAGACATTGTTTTTTTTTCCAAAAGATATAATTGTTGTTATTACATAAATAACTCTTAAAAAACCAACCTCAATTGAAGACTAATTAAAACGAAAGACAATAGAATTCACTAATTGGCGTTCTCCCGGGGAAAATTTATCAATTAAGCGGTAAAACAATAAATGCTTAGAGGGCGTTAAATGCGAATTCCTTAGGATAATTTGAATTTAAATTTGAATATTGGCAGCAATAACAACTTCATTTTTATAGAAAACACATAGTTCAATGCAAATATTAATATTTATAGAAACATAAACATAAAATATTGAGAATTTATTTTTGTGTAATAATTTTTCTGGGTTAAATTGCGATTAATTGATATTGAAAAGGAAACATATTTCTTTAGAGTCTAAATATATAATCAAAACTATAAAAAACTTTTTTTCTGTTTTATTTGCAAAGTAATTATAAATTTATTATCATCATTATTTAATCTAATCGTGTATATTTCATCATAAACCATAATTATAATAATCTAGTCATAGTAAACAACTTGAAGGAGGGTTCTATTTCACAAATTCTTATTGTAGTTCTTCTGATTCTTACTGGATTTTTAGTAAACAATTTTTGATCTAGGAACTGCAGACAGTATATAAAGTTTACCAAGCATAAATTTGTAAAAATTGAATGTACTTTATATTTCTTATTAATTTTTATATATATTATTGATATACTACATGATATAGATGAAAAATCATAAAAATAGAATTTGTTGAGCCTGTAACTTTTAACCATCAATAATACGAAAATCTCACCTATACAATTTTTGTTGCAAATTTGATATACTAAAAAATTTATACTAAATTTTTTGTTCTATATCATCGATAGTTCAATTGAAAAAAGTGAAAAATAATAAAAACAAAACTTTGTAGGTCTGTAGCTTTTTTGTTATTGATTATACAAAAAAATTGTTAGAAACTTTGTTATAGAGCATCAAACGAACTACAAAATTGCTATTTAATTTTTTTTTCTATCTCCAATAGTTTGGCTGTTAAATGCAAAAAACGTAAAATTTTCAAAAAATTCAAATTTCAAAGATCCGTAAAAACTTAAATAATGACGATTGATTTATAACTCAATGAAATTTTTTCTCAGAAATTTAATGCTTAAAAAGGTCCAATCATTCATTTTATCAAAAAAAATTTTCTTCACAGCTTGCAGGGTAAAATACTGTTTAAAACCGTACTTTCCATGTTATTTATATGGGAAAACTTAAAGTTCGATGAAGGAGCTCTTAAAATTGAAATTAAGAGCTGGCCTTTTGACAGAATTTTTGTTTAGACATATCCTATCATATTTTGGGCTAAGAGTGAAAAAAAAAAAATATCGTCTTTTTTTGGCACACCCTAATATATATATATATATATATATATATATTTATATATATAAATATATATATATATATATATATATATATATATATATATACATTTTATTATAAATAGTTTACAATAAATAGTTTATTATAGATAGTTTATTATAAATCAACATGAAAAAAGTCAATAATTTTTTTTTGCTTTAGATTATTCGGTTGTTATCTATCTATAGCATTGTCCAATGTATAAAGAGCAGAAAATTCTTGTTCTGCGGAATTGCTGGTTTGCTCTATAAAAATCCGTAAAGTATTCAATGCGGTCCTTGCCTCTTTGATGGAAACCCATGGAGCTTCTGTGTCATCTAAATCATTACTTAAGCTGTCTAAATCATTAGTATTGGTTTTCTGAGCTACTGAATCGATAATTTCCTCATCAGATTGTAACGGGGTGGTTAGCCCTGTCCAATTGGTCACCCCTTTCCTCTTTGAAAAGGGCGCCACTGGGATTTTATACTCGGTGTCCCAGAAACCGGGGAGCATGAGAAGGAAAGATCGGGTCGTGAGAAGTTGAGAAAGGCTGAAAAATTAATACTGAGAAACAATTATTAACAATTAACAATTCAATTATTTATTTAATATAAACAATTTAATTTTAACAAAATTTCTTAATAATATTACCCATAAAATTAACTTATCAATTACTTAATTGTGAGGACCTCTCACCTACGCAGGCACTTGCCAAAACTTACAACTAAATATCCTTAAATTCTTTCAACTATAGATCATTACGCATCTATCTTCTTAATTTCTTAACTCTACATAGACCATTACGCATCTATCCTTAATTTCCTAATTCAATCATAGACCATTACGCATCTAGATTCCTAATTTCTAAATCTAATCATAGACCATTACGCATCTAGATTCTTAATTCCTTAACCCTCGTCCAACTGACGGAATAACAAACAACATATTTTACCCAAAAAAACTTCTCAATATTTCGTATTTTCCAAAATTCCAAAATTATGCCTAACAATTTCTTAACACAAAATTCTGACCTTCGATTTTAATTCATTAAATTCATTAATATATCTTCTTAACTAAATTCATTTCCCAAATTTTCTTAAATAAAATTTTAACCAATTTTCTTTAAATAAATTTAATCTCCAGATTAACTAAATTTACCAAATTCACCAAATTTTCTTATCGAATTTATCTAATAAATTATCCTTAAATTCAATCAATTATTTAATAATTGATTTAGCACTTTTCTAACTTAAACAATTCAATTACATTTATCCACCGGCCTAAATTTAATTTTTCAAAACTTTACAATACTATCATAATCTACTAAATTTTACGCCAACACTTGTTTACTGCAAATAAATTTTACTACATTACATAATCACTAAATTTCTGTACTAGTTCACTTACTAAATTTTCTACTAATATTTTCAATTAATAAATTCTACTGAACTCATTACAGGATTTACTAAATTTAATCTTCCTAAACAAAATTCTAAACATCAACTATTCGAATCCTAAGCGTCTCAATACAACTCTTAACTACATACATTCTAGAATGACCTTCATTGACTTAATTACGCATTTTCATTTCTTATTCAAATTTACTTTTCTTTATATCTCGAAAATTCTTAACTAAAATTAATTTATCATAGCCAACAGGCCTATAATAAATTACTTATAAATTCTCTATAGTAAATTCACAAATAAACTATTAATCTCATTCTTTTAAGATAAATATCCAATAACAAAAACTAGCTAAATGACCTTGGCGCATGAATTTCTAAAGTACAAAACTTGCTAATATAAAAATGACCGCTCGAGAAATTAATTTTAATTATTTCAGCCTCTTAATTAAATTAATAATCAATTTTGGCCTAAAAAAATCGAAAATACCTGGAGACTCAATTATTGTTTTATCCAACGACGACTGATACTCCGGTCCAACTTGGCTGGCTCCGCCGCTTGGCGTCTTGTCGTCTCAAACCACTATGTTAGCTTCCGGTCAGGGCTTGTCCAATTCCAAATACCGTAATAAACTCCTCAGTAGTTGCTTTCTATCGTCGGCGCTCAAAACTGCACTCTCTTGACTTATCTAATCTCAACAAGGTCACTGATTCACAAAAGGCAAAAGGCCACTGGCTTCCAGAAGGGAAAAAGCCTCGATGTTTTTCGTGCTCGCTCTTTTATATAACCCTCAGCTCAGGCTCTCGAACTTTCCTATTGTTACGCCCCGCTTCATTTTCCGGGAACAGTAGTGGGGACTCTTGATTAGCACGCCCGGTGACAAGTCGAAACTCTTGTCAAAAATCGAAAAGTAAGGGAAAACCCTTACCTACCGTGCGTCAATTATCGGGGTCGATAATGAGCCCGGGAAGTTCGATTTTCCCTGTTACAAGATAATGTTCCAGCAGTCATAACTCCATCATCGCAGGTACCCATACAAAAAATGAAGATCGGCCCGATACTGGGCCAAGATTGGTAACCGATCTTTAAGTATCGTGAAATATCGTTGGGCCAAGACTGGGCGAGCATCGGATGTTAACACCCAGCCGATATAGGCGACTAAGCGTCGGCCGAACATAGTAACCAAGCATTGGTCGAGCATCGGCCAAGCATAGGCAAAAAATCAAATTTTAGGTAAAATAATAAAAAAATTTTTTTTTCGTTGTTTATTTTTGAATTATTATTATTCTGAGGTGATGAACTACTGGCTGATAGAAATTAATTCTGAAAAAATTCGGTTGTGGAGGGATTTGAACCTGGTCCGTCTGCGTGGAAACCTCGAGCGGTGTCACGGACGCTGCTAACTGATCTGAGTGTAACGTTCTTAGTTTAATGATTTCAATGTTCAACAATCAATTTTTCTCAGTATAATTGAGTTAACTTGATTGTTGTTACAAATTTTTCTATTCATTTCATAATTGAACAATTTCTGAATTTTAATAATAAAAAATAACCTCCCAGTTTTTTAAAACTTCATTTTTTAAGCAAGAAGTTCAAAATTAATTAAAAATAAATGATTTATTAGTAAATAAATATATATATTTATATTTGTATATTTTTATTTATATTCATAAATCTATTTGTGAGTAAATAAATCATTCATTAAAAATCATTAGTTTCTTGCTAAAATATTTTTTTTTTTTAATACTAAAAGAAATAGGTTCAACTGATTGAGTAATGTAAAAATTTATTGAAAAATTCCTCCAAAAAAATATTCATTAACTTATTAAGTCTGTTTTAGTGAAAACAAATGTTGATTTAATTTTAATAGAGTTTGTTAAATAATAAAAATGTTTATTAAAAACTAAAAAATGATCAATATAATATTTATAAAAAAAAACATTGTTAATAATTTAAATTGGTCTTTTCTCCTAAGAAAATCTCTTAAGATAATTTTTAAAAAATTGATTTACTAATTTTTAGTACATATTAGTTTATAATTTGGTCAAACGTTAAATTAAAAAAAATTGAAAACAATAATACAACATAGTAATGACTAATATGTATTAAAACAATTAATATTGTTTTCAAGTGTAATAAAGAATTAGCCAGAGCATCGGCCAAGTAATGGCTGATAATCAAATCACATACCATTATATTATAATAAATATCGTGCGGTAGCCGATGGCTTACCTAGACTAGGCCAGTACAAATCGCCAATGCTTGGCCGAATATTAAAGCCGATGGTTTACCGAGGCTAGGCCGATACAAAACGCCGATACTTGGCCGAGTATTAGTAGCCGTGCCTTGGCCAATGAACGGAAATTGTTGAGCGTCGGCAACTTTGTATGGGTAATGTGTCGAAATGAAATCAAAAATAGTAAAATTAATCACCTGACCAAATAAGCAAACACGTATTAACGTGAGTCATAAATTCGTGGTAATTCTGTTCATTGTATACTCTTGAAGGTATTAAAAGTCTCAAATAATCGAGTTGTCAAGGTTGTTAAATAAATACTACTGTGTTCGAGATACAGAGGTAAAATTTAATTTTTCGAGTTATGGAGGGAAAATATGTACATATCACGTATTGAGTATCAGTGCACGCGACTGTTTTTACTCCCGCTTGCCTAGAGGGCGCTGGTATAGATTTACCAATGCATGAATGTAACACTTTCTGCCGTGCAATTGGATCAGAAACACGTACTTTCGACCGAGGGAGTAAGAAAAAATTTTTTTTGCCCTCCGGGCGGAAAGTGGCAACTTTCGTCCCGCTGCGCTAAACTAAGTTGCCGCTTTCCGCCTTCGTCGGACAAAAAAATAGTATACACTCCACGGGAAGTAAATAAGAAAGCCTCAGATCACATGTTTGTTGACCTCGGCTTCGCCTCGGCCAACAATTACATGTGATCTGAGACATTTCTTACTTTACTTCCCTAGGTGTGTAATATACTATTACACCGAATCATTTACACCACACCAAGTCCAAAAAACTTTTTACAGTGTATTTATGGAATTAGCGGGAAGTTGCAGGGGTGGTCTTTAGGGTCAAAGGTTTTCCAGATTTTTTTGATATATTATACCATATATTTCCGACGTATAGGGAAGGGGGGGGGGCAAAATGGGGCACTTAAGAAACCGTTATGATTTTAAGGACTTAAATATGCTGATTTTTCTCGTTTTCAGTCGTAATTGAAAGAAAATAATCAAATTTCAAGTTGCCGTAGAAAAAAAATTTTTTTTTTCTGCGGGTATACCCATACAAAAAATGAAGATCGGCCCGATACTGGGCCAAGACTGGTAACCGATCTTTAAGTATCGGCCGAGTATCGTGAAATATCGTTGGGCCAAGTCTGGGCGAGTATCGGATGGTAACACCCAGCCGATATAGGCGACTGAGCGTCGGCCAAACATAGTAATCAAGCATTGGCCGAGCATCGGCCAAGCATAGGCAAAAAATAAAATTTTAGGTAAAATAATAAAAAAAAATTTTTTTTTCGTTGTTTATTTTTGAATTATTATTATTCTGAGGTGATGGACTACTGGTTGATAGAAATTAATTCTGAAAAAATTCGGGTGTGGAGGGGTTTGAACCTGATCCGTCTGCGTGGAAGTCTCGAGCGGTGTCACGGGCGCTGCTAACTGATCTGAGTGTAGTGTTCTTAGTTTAATCATTTCAATGTTCAACGATCAATTTTTCTCAGTATAATTGAGTTAACTTGATTGTTGTTACGAATTTTTCTATTTATTTCATAATTGCACAATTTCTGAATTTTAATAATAAAAAATAACTTCCCAGTTTTTTAAAACTTCATTTTTTAAGCAAGAAGTTCAAAATTAATTAAAAATAATTGATTTATTAGTAAATAAATCTATATATTTATATTTTTATATTTTTATTTATATTCATAAATCTATTTATAAGTAAATAAATCATTTATTAAAAATCATTAGCTTCTTGCTGAAATATTTTTTTTTTAATACTAAAAGAAATAGTTTTAACTGATTAGGTAATGTACAAATTTATCGAAAAAGTCTTCCAAAAAAATATTCATTAATTTATTAAATTAGTTTTAGTGAAAACCAATGTTGATTTAATCCTAATCGAGCTTGTTGAATAATAAAAATATCAAAAACTAAAAAATGATCAATATAATATTTATAAAAAAAAAAAAACATTGTTAATAATTTAAATTGGTGTTTTCTCCTAAGAAAATCTCTTAAGATATTTTTTAAAAATTGATTTACTAATTTTTAATACATATTAGTTTATAATTTGGTCAAACGTTAAATTAAAAAAAATTGAAAACAATAATACAACATAGTAATGACTAATACGTATTAATTGTTTTCAAGTGTAATAAAGAATTAGCCAGAGCATCGGCCAAGCAATGGCTGATAATCAAATCACATACCATTATATTATAATAAATATCGTGCGGTAGCCGATGGCTAACCTAGACTAGGCCAGTACAAATCGCCAATGCTTGGCCGAACATTAAAGCCGATGGTTTACCGAGGCTAGGTCGATACAAAACGCCGATACTTGGCCGAGCATTAGTAGCCGTGCCTTGGCCAATGAACGGAAATTGTTGAGCATCGGCAACTTTGTATGGGTAATGGGGTACCCCCTGAAAAAGTGAAAAAAAAATTTCATTATCCGAAAATGAAATGTCGTTAAAAAAATAACATTTTCTTATAGATAAGTCTACGAAAGAACCCAGAGAGATGGACAAATCACCCAAAAAAGAAACATTGTTATAGTTGACGCAATATACTCCTAACGAAAATTGAGGTAGCAAAAAAAATTTTTTAATTTTGTAGTAATTTTTGACGGGTTTCGCTTGAGTAAAAATAATATTAAGATAAAAAAAAGAGTTCCCTTGAGAAGATTCTAATTTTTGGATCTCCCAGTGAAAAATTTTTTAGACATAGTTCTCACGCAATTCCAAGCAATAGCACGAAAGTAGTATGGGGCATAACTGGGGAGACACAACAAACCCCCACTCCTCGGCCACTGGCGCCAGACCTTTTCCTCACCCCTCAGCGTTGGGGTCCCCATGTGTTGGTGGCGGGTGTCTGGGCCTTTTGATTGACAGTTGTTAATTGACTTGTGGAAAATGTTTTTTCTCGAATGTTTACAGAAGTGTTGTCATGGCAGGGGGTAATTAAGATGCTAAGGATAGCTAAATGTATGTTTTTTATGTTTAAAGATGTAGGTTGATGTTTGGGACCTGTTCCTCGTTATCTTGGCAGGGGGGTCTTGGTGTTTTCTTGAGCGGTGATGATTGGGTGGGGGGGGGGAATGTAGGATGGGTATTTACATGTATAAGGGAAAACATGTGGTCGTTTCGGCAGGGGGCCTTGGAGAAGTGTGACAGGTACTTTGACAAGGATCTTCAGAAGTCATACTAGAAAATTGTATCCATGGTAGCATATTACGTGGATATAGTAAGAATCTTATTGTTTACTGAATTAAGTTCGATTTAATATGTGGATTAATACTTTTTTCATGTATATGTATAAATGGAATACGATGATTACGTATTTATATAATAAAATTGTATTTCCTATACACCCATGTCGAGCATATGTTTATAACTCTCAATGTAAAAATTTTTGCCATAAAAAATATCAATACTGTGAAGCGCATTAGAGTGAAATGAAAACTATTGTAAAAACTTATCATTTCTATGATATGCAAAAGAAATATTCAGATTGTAATTTATGGTATTTAATAGAGTGTGAGATTCAATCACGAAGAATGTATACTGAAAAATTTAATATTGTAAGCGATGATAAGCATGAACAATGGGTTAACTATTTGTTGCAAGAACAGCAAAATTGTAATTTAGATAGTTATTATTATAATTTAGGTTTTAATGATTTTATAGATTTAGATTTCAACGATAAATTTATATCTGATATAAAATATATGATTAAATAATTAATAACAAGTATGTTTGTTTTTTTTTCTTTTATTTATTAAATTCGCACACAGCTACAACCTTATAAAAACAGACATTTTTATCAAGAAATCATAATAATCGTAGTAATAATAATATTACTACAGATAATAATGACAATAGTAATAATAATAATAATAGTAAAAATATTGTGTCCATATTAATAGCAGGTGTCTTGTCCTTCGTTAGCGTTATAATACAGGCTGTAGCGTTGAGACAGGTGGTTGTCAACTTTGTGTACTATTTTTTGAACAAATTCTTCATGGTAGTGTAGCAACTCCCAGAAAAATGAAAACCCAAGATCTCCAAGATTACTGTGAATTGAAGGAGTCCTCTCGTTATATTTGAATAAATCCAGAAAATGTTTTTCAAAATATTTTAATATTGTATTTGTGTTTGGTGTTTCTCGGGCGTTGGGCACCAGATTTTTCAGAATATATCTTGATATATTTTCTTCTATGGAGTTTATGTAGTCCCCAATAGGAAGCTGCTCAAGATGGTCGAGCCAATGGTTGACACTTTGATTGATGCGTTTTAATGTGTTTGTTGTTTGGGCTAGTAAGAAAATGCGTGTATCTTGATGAGTTAATATAATACAACGCTGTTGTTTAAATTCAGAAAAGTCAATTCTCAGGTCTTCGCACTGAATGGAACAGAACTTTCGATAAAAGTTACTGTTTACTTCTTCATGGAAATAGTTTGAAAATGTATCACAGGAAGAACACAATTTCTTCCATTCGTTTAAATTTAATTGAATTAGGCTTCTTGAATGAGTAGCTATTATTTGAACCACAGGATAAAAATTATTTTCACTATACTTTAAACCACAACACACTTGCTTGGTTTGTGACTTATTCAATGCTACTATTTTTGATAAATATACAAACTGACGACTTTCCATTTTCAATAGTTGTGTTAGGAGCTACAAGATGAAACTGATTACTAATTGTAGCAGAATAGTTCTAATAACTTTAAAAAGGGAAGGGGTATGTATTCTCTAGCTACCTACTATTTATAGTATTTTAACGAGGAGAGGGGATATTCTAAACCAATTATTATACAGCTTATTATGCTTATATAATGACAGAGGGGGGGAACGCTATGATCCTAGGGAAAATTTTGAATTTTGTATGACCTTCTAGTTATATTCTTGTTGTTATCTAAAAATGTCTTTCCAAGGTTATAATTTAAAGCCATTATGTGGTAAAAACCTAAAAGATGTGTTAACAGAGCGTAGACGTAGGATAATTACGCGGAAGTTGAAAATAAATACAGCAGTGTACAAGTTTACCATTGTGAAAATACATATTCAAAAAACCTCAAGGGAGAAAAATCAGTGTAAGTTATGTAAATCAGATAAGCCTGGAGTACACAAAAACTGGCAGTTTTCAGCTTTAATAAATGACGAAACGAGTTATTTTGAAAAATCTATTAAAATTCCACAATTATGTGTACCAGCAGGACTAGAAGAAAGCTATTATCAGCAGGGATCCTGGAAAGTGAGACAAGACCCCCCATCACTACGTAGTTTAACATGTGCTTTTATTTTGACTCATTGTGATAAATTACCAAAAACCATAGATTTGAATCATCTTAGATTTCTGATGCAATTCAACCCCACTACAAAAATCATTGAGATGAATAACGCTCCTACTCTAGACTTTGGGATAGTTGAACACCCAATGACGGTGAAGGATGTATGGAAAGATAATTTCTGGGGGGCAGGAATTCATTATTTTCCATATTATCCTCCTACACTATACCATGGTAAGGGAAAAATACCATATGATGAGCAAAACTAAGATGGAGAGGGGATGCTTACGAAATTTTTACTGTTTTTGGGAAAGGACCTCATTCTCAAGCTTCCTCTACAGCAAATAAGTCTTTTTGAGTTTTCTGCAGAGTTTCAAATTTAAAATAAAACATGGAAAATGCTTGGGAAGACGCTAGTGACGAGTGTTTTTTAAACGCGTATGATACGTTTGTGCGCGAAGCAATCAATAATATTGATAATGATAGTTTTGACTGTGGAGTGAGCGATAGCCAAATTATGGATGGCGTGGATAGCTGGACACACGGAGTCCTCGAGTGTCCTTTAGCTACATCCACCCAAATAATTCCCGGAGAGAAGTCCTTTACTTCAGCTCTCACGTTAGCCGAAGAATTCATCAGAGAAGATATAGTTCACGCTCTACCCACAAATTTAGAGGATTATTTAAAGGAGACAGCCGCAAACATTGTCTCAACAATAAATAACAATTATTCGGAGGAGCAGAAAATCAATATCAGCCCATTTATCATGGAGTATGGTCATCAAGGTAATTATCAAAATTTTGATGATAATTGCAATATTTTTGAATTTGTAATAAACTGTTTTTTTTTTTATTTTTCAGGACAAGGCGGACTTTCAGAGTTCATCCTGGAGAAATCATCAGAGTTGATCTATGGTCTTTTAGAGGCCTTTTTTATTAAAGGAGTCGGTATGTATAATATT